>NW_026938284.1:0-11623 GCF_032062105.1 Saccostrea cuccullata
TAAACGTGATGACTCCCACCCCAAATTCCCTTACTTATGCAGCTATAGACCTTTATATCTGTATACGGGGTGTATGTATATCTCAATTGCTTCATGCGACACATGATTTACGTATGAACATGCACTGCGAAACTTAATGAAACTTAAAGTTTCCGCACTGAAATTTGCAGAGACTATTAGTAAGCTTAAGTTTCCGTAGAGTTTCAGAAGAGTTTCAGCCATGCGGAAACTGTATTTTTTATCAAGTGGAAATTTCAAAAACGAGGTAAATCATTGACAAAATTGATGGAACAAGACTACATATATATTAGAACTATACAATGACGTTGTCAGCAAATACAGTTTATCATTCAATTTGAGTCAAATGCTGACTGACTTTTTTAAACACTGATTGTTAGTCCATTATTTATACACTGAATTGACGACTGAATTTTTCCGTTATTTTCCTATCATAACAAGGAGTACACGGCGGGGGTGACCGGAGGCAGGAGATGTTCAATCCTCCATATCACCTGATCCCACTTCTGACTTTTTTGTATTGTATTATGGACTTTGATATTGAATAATGTTCGTTATTTTCATATACAGAATGTACATAACTTTGAAAAGTAACCGAAACAAAAAACAATCTTGTTCATTTCATAAAAAAATGTGCTCTTAAATTCATCCATAAAACAACATTTGTCTTACTGTTTGGCCTAATAACAAACATTTGTTACATTTATAATTATATATATTTATAAAATTCCTTATTCTAAACATTTTGCTGATATATTGATAGTACAAAAACGTATGAAATACTATGTTAGTTTTTTACTTATTAAATTGCAATATACCGATAAATCCATTTTTTTTCAAGCCCTTATTGTGGATAATGATATGGCGTATGAAAATGGCGTATGCCTATTTACGGGTCATGTTTAATTGATTTTTTGTCTTATCAAAGTCTTTAGAATCCTTGCTTGTCTGAATAACTGTGTTACCTGTATTACATCTTGTAACAAGATAGCAGACTGGAGACTCGCAGAGTGATAAACAAAATCGTCCGTTACTTGTCTGAATAATAGTGTTACCTGTACATCCTGTAGCATTATGACAGTTAGAAACTGGACACTCGCATGGAGATTGACACAAGCGTCCGTAATATCCTGATGGACAGCTCTGTTTACAGTTCCATCCAAAAGATCCAGCTGAACATTCTGATTATGAAAAAAAATGGATAAGATCAAAAGTCTTTTATCTACTATTTTGTACATATGAAAACTATGTACAAACTTCTATATTTAAATACACTTTAGGTTCCATTGTTCATATGTTGTTCTGGTTACAAACATAAAAAAGAAACCGTTGTATAGAGATTTGTATACCAAACTGTTTGTGTCGCGTATTTTATTTCCAGTATTTTATTTTCATTGTATTTTAATTCCGAGCTGAAAGGAAAATCAAAAATATACGTACCAGTACATTCTTTAGTCCTATCGTTTAGATACTGGTTATAGCAGCACTGATATCCCTTTCTTTAAAAAATCCAGAACAGCAAAGAAATTGGTATTTAATTATTAATCCTTTTGATCTAAAATTGATATCTTATTCTTCTTCAAAAAGAGATCTGTCAGCAATAATTTCAAAAACACATGTACCTCAATAGATAAGTAAATGGATAACTAATATAACTTAGATAATAAAAATATGATATAACAGTGACATATCCTTGTACATTCTGTATGCATGAATAAATATGTGTAATTGATTTAGGTACTGAAAATGAGCAAAAGCTAAAAAGGAAAAAATAAATCTTTTTTAGAATGCATGGAAAGTAAAAAGATGACTTGTGTTCTTTTACCTGCACGTTGTATTTTCTAGTGTAAAGCGTTTAAAATATACTCCACCAAACGTTAAGGGTTAAAAAAAAATTTCCCCAACCCAACTCTTAATTTTTCTATACAAATACATATATATTTATATAACGTGTATGACAATGATATACTTTCTCTGAAGTTTAGTTATCTATGAAGAGATCTAAATAATTAATATAAGCTTTCCTAAAAAAAAAAACCAAAACAATTAAGGCATCCTGTTATATCAAAATAAAAAAAGTGCTCAGGAACCATATTGCTGATCTTAGCGATAATAAGCAACTAACTCTACTTTGACCAAAGTAACTTTTAAAATGAGATGCAAATGAAAAGAAACTTATATAAAATTCAGAAATGTTTTTCCAGACCTCAAATGAGATCGAATGCATATAATAAATAAATTTCAGTAAAGTAAGAAAAGAACTATTTTTCTTACTTTCTAATATTTTAACAATTTTTTAAAATATTATATTATGTTAGAAAGATAGATTGATGAATGTGATAGATAGATATTTACAAAAGAGAGAGAGGTTTTGAATTCATTGTATGGAAAATCGTAATTGATCCGATTTCCCTAATGTTGCTTGATTATTTATATTATTTATATTTAAATAACAAAATAAAAAAAAACTTTCAAACACTTTTTTGGAATATTTCGACCGTGTTAACGACCTTGATAGTCGTGTTACATATATTTAAATACACGTGTGGTAATTTTGGAAATCAATACAGTTGTGATATTTAGAATAATTATTACAGAGGTGCATTTAATTAAAAAATATTTGCATGCTTAAAAATTTACAGGAAAAACAAAATGTTATATTGCATCTATCTAAGAATAAAATTAAATGATCAATACTGGTCCCTGCTCTTAAAACAGGAAACAATTTGTTTTTGTTTGAAAGGCTCATTAAATCAAATGGACTTTAATTCTACAATTGAACATTTTTTTTAAAATTCCAAACCAACAAAATGAATTTGAGTACATATCTATATTGGATTCCGAAACGTCATAAAACTCCTTACAAAGATAAATAGTGGTTTCCAGTAAAAGTTCAATCAACCTCTTTCTCTTCTACTCATTAAGATATAACAGTAGTGAAAGGAAAACTCCAAGAGTGCTGTTCAACTTTACATTCGAGAAGTTGTTTGCTCTGCTCTTATTTTATATTGTTTTATGGACTTTGAGGTTGAATACTGTTCGTTATCTCCATATCCTTCTTCTTAAATAAGATGTGGATTCTTAAAATATTTGTAGGAAATTTCTGAAAATTTTTGAATTACAAGAAATTACCAAAAGCAACAGCTTAAAAACGTTTCAATTTTATACTAAAAAAATCCACACGATAAATTTAAATTCAGGCTTTTTGATATCATTGACATCTGCTTTTTCAATAAAAATGGAACTCGTAAATTTGCAATGCATACCTGAAATTTCCGAGAATAGTGATCAAGTCGAGCACATTTTTTTTTTATTAAAGCTCAATTAAACGCATTTTGAAAAAAAGTATCGATCTTTCTAAGTGTGTTAACTTAGTCCCAAAGTTTGTGAAATAAATTGTAAAAACGTTTCTTTCTGTATTTGGCCATAATATTAAGTTATTAAGGTATGTCACTCGTCAACTGTTTTTCTCGCAGAACCTCTTAATTACTTCAAAACTATTTATTAAAATTCAATTTTCATGACATATTAAAATTCAATAATGTAATTTTTTTGTATTCAACGAAAAAACTGCTCAAAAATCTACAAAGAAGCTAGATTTATGTGGGACTTTTTTTTGTGATGGAAGGATATTTGGCAGAAAATTCTGCAAATCAGCAAATTTATTGAATTCAACATCGTGAAACTTTAGCCTAAAATACTTTTACTGGGAGTATATTTTCCGTTAGGATGTTGCTAGATATATTTAATATAGGTCTTTATTTATAATTTTTACAAGAAGTTTTACACCCTCTATTAACAAACTTTGCCAAAAATATGAAGATGTGTTAAAGAAGTCACGATAAATTTACACCATTTTTTGCCTGAAAATCACACAGATTTTGACCAATATTTCAAACTTCACATCACTGGCCCCAACCTTTTCTTTCATTATTTTGAACTACTCAGTACTTGTGACTGATCAGCACTTAAGTCGTAAAAAGTTTGAAATAAGAAAATGTTTTATTGCTTATTTAGTTTTTTAAAATACCCCAAACATGTTACATTTTAGTGCAAAAAAGTTTATGAAAAAATTTACGCGCATTAATTGCAAGATTTTTTCAATCATAAATATTACTCAAACATTTCACGTAAAATAAGATTATATTTATTGCCATGGTTACATCTGATAAAATATAACAAAGGTTAAAGTATTAAACCAAAGAGTTAAGATTTATGTGCAAAAAGGTCAACTTATTTGTACCGTAGATCAGTAAGATGCACACTGACCCCCTATTTTCTCTGCGATTTTGAGTTACACTATATGTGTACCTATCAAAAATATACTTCTCAAAAAATCCTTGATTTAACAAATTTCACGATTGACATACCTTAATTCTGCATTAAAATTCATTTGAGATAATTGTCTAATTATTAATAATTAAACAAATATTTAATAGAAAAATGTAAACAAAGAACAAGTTTTTTTTACCACATCGGTTGTGACTGCCCTTTGAACGATTTATCTTTTGAGTTATGAATTTGAACACTGTTGTATTTTATCTTAAAAAACCTGAATATTTTTCTTTAATGTAATGCAACGGTTTTAAAGATACACGGGGAAACCTGAAGACAAGAAATAACTTACCTTGAACAATTTTCTTGGATGTATAAGACTGATTGTGTACTAACAATTATCTCAAATAAGATAACTTTGGAGATAAACTTCATTTTTGTCGAAGCATATTATGAAGTGACTTTAAATCTCCGGGAAATTTCATCTGAAATATTAAATGAGGCTTTAAATCTGAGTTTGATTTATTTTTGTATTTTCAAAAGTTACTTCCTTAACAATTTCTCATCTAAAAATTTATTCATTAGCATTTTATCAACAATTGCTTGTTTTCAGTAATGACTAAGATGCAAACAATATACATGTGTGATATAAAACATAATTTTAATATAACACAACCAAACAATTTAATGAGTTTAGACTGACAAAAATTATCAAAACAAATTAAATAATAAATACCTCTAAAAAGTAACAATACTCATTTAAAATATATTTATATATTTCTACGTCAGAAACGCCGAGAAATACATTTAGACTACAGACAACATTGTGTCTGTGTTTATTCACGACCAAAAAATAAGATATTAATTCATAAAAACTTGAATATTTTGGATGTTCTGATGTCAGATTGATTAATTGTTCTTTAACGTCCCTCTCGAGATTGTCCACTCATATGAAGATACCACCACTTGTTGGTGGAGAGCTGTATCAAAGTCCTCAAGTGGAATACTTGTAATTGAGGAAACAGGAATATCAACAGTCTCGTTAAAGTCATAACTTTGCAAGTGCTATGGTCGATACAAGATCTTGTCAACAAGAGTCATTTATTAAAATGCAGAACTTTAGCATACTAATTATTAGGCAGCTATATTTCACAATGAATTGTTGTCTGCGGGTTTCTTCCAATCATGACCAGGGGCTCCCAGCGGGAGAGCACATTTGGCAGGCGATACTCGCTCCTACATGACATCTGATACTACCTCTGATATTTTTTAAGTCCGTGCTTGCTCTGTTCACGATTTGTATTGTTTGAATGGACTTTTGAGTCTTAATACTGTTCTTTATCTCCATATTCCATTTTCAGCACTTTTTAAAAGGAATTTGAAACAAACATTCCACTACTCAAATTGTCTTATATTTGGCAAGGGTTTTAATTTAAAATCATGGTTATCAGAAACTCACATGACAAGTGATTTCCACATTTCAACATTTAGAACAACAAAAGAGAAAATTTTATGCATAGGTGAGGCATATGAACAATAACTGTAAACAAGGATAATTTCGCCTCGTGCTACTTTCGCACCTTTACACTTACAAACGATTTTACCCGTTTTAATTCACACAGTCATGGTTTTGCTAAAGAAATTATACTATATTCTTTGAGTTTGTTCCGTTTTTAATTCACCCATATCAGCGTAGGGCGTAAGGGGCGAAAATAAAACGGGGCTAAAAATTTTCCTGTATACAGATTTTAGATATCATGCTTACTTTAATGATATATAAATATTTCTCATATGTCTGTTTTTCTCTTCAATCACACAGATTACAAATACCAGCAGTCACTTTTAAATATAATTTAAATAATAGATAAAAAAGACACCAGAAAGTTTGCAACATTTCTTTCATATCTAAATGTTAATTGACTATAAAGTAAAAAGGCTAACTAACGATTAAATTATATGACATACTTGCAGTTGTTAATCAGGCTTCAGTTAATCTTCAATGTATTACTTATGCAAAAAATCCCCTTTTTCATATTTTGTCTATATATTGTCAAACAGGTTATTGTTAAAACGTTTTACAATAAAATCGTTGAAGCCCTCTCCAATGTGAAACAAAGTTCAAATACAACAAATATCGAGTGTTCCTTGTACTATTTCGAGTAATGATTTAATCTGCATGTTCCAAGTCTGACTTCCGTTCAATTCGATACGCAAGAGCATGCTCTCCATCAAAATTAATGTTTTAAGAATTACATTAATTTTCAATGATTTATTTGACTTTAAGTGCATATCATTTAATTTTCAAAAGTTAATACGAAGAATATCCAACGTTTTATGATTTTTAAAGGGTATGGTTAAGAGGGAAGTACCCCTTCCCCTGAAAATTAGATTGTAAATTATTTTTTTCCTTTTTCGTTTTGTTTACTTTCTGTTAAGGGAAAACGAGTTCAAAGATTCGATTCCAGCGATTAACAAATTTTATTCTTAAACATTTCCTGGTTGACTTTGAAAATATTGAGACATTCATAATTTAAAAAATCTACTAATCGTCCTACACAACTAAAACCGTGTAATCTCCATCTCTGGTTTAAATTCTTCTATTTCACTTATTTGAACTGAGGTTGTATATATTCTCTTTGCTACTTCGATATATTCTTTTTCACAATAAAGCCCTTCTTCATTCGATAAATTGTCAAAGCCATATTCTCTTAAATTGGGAGCAAATTTAAATTCAGAGAGTTGAGATTCAGAAGTAGATCGGATCAATCCAAGTGAACAATCAAGCCTTTCTTCTCCTTTGATTCGGCTAAAATCAAAGTTACGAGTCAACGTTTGGAAAATATTATCTTCAGCTGTACCGGGTAGATTCAAACTTTCGCCTCCTGGAAGTGTAACAAACTCTTCATCAGTACCAAGAATAGCCCCATTGCTACGCCAGTCATGATCATAGATAGCAGCACTCTGTCTTTGTTTCAACAATAAGATGTTGTAGTCACAATTGAACGAGATCCTTTTGTACATGCTTTGTTTCTGTGAGTTACTAGATCTAAGTTCGGATTCAGCATTCTCTCTTCTGAACTCGATAGAGGTACACTGAACGGGATTCAATTGCTGATTTAGTTGGGATTTCTGAATTTCATCATAGTCTTGGGTCTCTTCATCATAAGTCCTTGGTGTATCTCTTTGTTGAATATTTTTGTTCATCTTTTGATCGTTGACATTTGTGTGATCTATTGGTAAAAAAGAGAAGAATATTTGAATATCAATTTTTTTAATAAATGGACTTAAATAATTTGATTCTTGATTTAAATTTTCAGACACGGTAATAATTTTTAGTTTCGAAACTTATCAATCCACCGAACAATTAATCCTTCCTTTTATTTTATCATCATTAAAGGATACGCATAAAAATTATTACTTCTAGACACTACCTTTTGAATTTCAATGGATCCTTGATATGTCTTATTCACAGAAAAGTATTGTTTTAAAGATTTATGGAACCAATCATTTTTATTTTCTTTCTTACTTTTTTCATAATAACAGGTAAATGCATGTCTATTTTACCTTGACTAGAACTTCTTGCATTACAAACAACAGGCATTCTACATTTAGGTCTGAAAAAAATATAAGTTGACAGTATTTTTCATTATTATAAAAATAAATATAAATTGAAAAATACGTTGTCTTTGAATTTGCCAAAATAAGTAATCAGGCATAATGTTTTTTACTTGAGTGCATTAAAAACTCCACCAACAAATGCTGCTGCTATCAAAGCAATCAAAATTAAGGCAATCAACATCCAGTGATTGTTCTGTTCTGTTTTATCTGATGATGGTGATGTTGATGATGATGTTGAGGGTTTTACAGTTGTAGGAAATTCTGTTATTTCCTTAGGCCTCTCCGATGAAGCATATTCCAGTATACTGGTTGATGATTTTGATTGAGGTAAACGTCCGTGATCCCGAACTGTAGTAATATTACTGATAAATGATGATGATGATGATGAAAGTTCTGAAATGTAAGGGAATACAGTAAGATGTGATTTTATATAGGATTAACAACAATATTATTATTCTCAAATGCAGTCATTATTTAGCCATGCAGACATTTAGCATACAAATCGGTCATTTCAGGCACACATAACATGTAAGCTACAAGTATCTAGGCAGGGAGCGACACCTATCCCCAACCCTTTTCTTCCCTTTGATTTCTTCAGATAATGAGGGTGAAAGGGGATATCAAATACTTTAATCTTGATATTCAACATCATCTTTGCATTGATAATGTAAAATCTTAGACGTGCCCATAACACCATAATTGAAACCAGTTTTTAACAAAAAATCTATTCAGTACCTTTATCTACATTACATAACAGATTCATAGCAGATTTATGATATAAAATAATCAGGTAACATTGTTTTAATATACTGGATGTTGTAGTCTCCATTTCAAGCGTTGACTTGTTCAGATATGACTCTGATTGTGTTGCCGTGTTCAGTGTTGAAATATCCATGGAGGTCTCTAGCCGTCTTGACATTAATTCAGTCTGTTGTCTCGACTTTATAACTTCTGTGAACACTTTTGAAATTATAAAGCTAGTTTTTAAAGTTGTTATTCATAGACAAAACTAAAAATACCAATAAAAACGCATGGATAAAATAGCAAAAACTCTAAATCTCTTTCGTATTTTTCATATATATTCAGTTAAATAATATTTAAAATTCAAATTATGAACAGAGAAATACACCTTTCTGAGTAACATTTATCTGGCATCCATTTACAGGATTACAATGTTGTGATTTGCATTCGCAAGCAACCTGACGAAGACGGCCATAGAAACCCAAAATACACTCTTGTGAACAATTCACCCCAAAACTTCCCCATGGACACTCTGCATGAAAAAAAATCTTCAAAGCAAATAATATATCTTTATATGAAGGAATATTTTAAAGGAAATAATATATTTAATTTTATTCACGTTAAGTATTACATAATATTTTTATTTCTTGGTTCATTGCACTCATACATGTAATGCCTACATGTTAGATAACTTACCCATACAGTCCATCGATAGGTTATCGAAATAGAAGTTATATTTACATGTAGAATTGCCCCTAAAATTGAGAAATACATTTATTTTCTCCATTACATTACTTCAGCAATTTGATTGATCAATGTTAATTTTTCGTACCTTTTAAGTTCTAGACTATTGAGCACTCCAGCGGTTTGGATCAATATTATTGTTGACAGATACCATTTCGTTTTAAAATTTACTTCCATTATTTTTTTTATTCATGCGTTAGATGTAAATTTCGATCAGGGAAGTTAATTCTAAAAAAACACCAATTAACAAAAATACCAGGAAAAATAAATGTTTAATTAAACTGTCCTATAATATGACTTTCACTCAAATGAAATTGAATTATACTTTAAACAGCCATATATAGATTGTAGATTTCTTCAATTTTCCCTTAATATCCTTTCTAAAATATATAAACATCCGGTACTATTTTGAAAAAAATATTTAAAGTTGATCGGAATTTGTTGTTATTTTAAAAAAATTGTAACTAATGTTAACAAACATTAACGAGTCCAATAAATGACTGCACAATGCTGACTAATGAAAATTGATACCTTAAAACAAGATTAGAATATCTTCATCTTTCTACGTAGAAATTTGACTCCCTGGTCAATAACAAATGTAGAAAAATGACGCATTTTTCGTACAAATCATAGCCTTGTGTTCATTTCTTTAGTTGTGATAGTTGTAAATGTCTCCTGTCATGTTTAAACTGTTTTTGGTAATAATATTTTGTTACCCGATGCATTCGGAAAAAATTAAGCAGCCTTAACATAGTCGTACGTCATAGTAGTGGGATGGGCGGTCATTTTTTGCCGATATTTAGAAAGGTAGTTGATACCTTATTGAAATATGTGGAGATCACGAGCTCAAAGGACCATAAAACAATTCAAAATAGGAGAGAAGCAAACATGGACCTCCATTACATCAGAGGTAGAATCAGGTACCAAGGAGGAGTGAGCTTCCCCTGCCGACCGGTCACAGCCGCCGTGTGCTTCTTGTCATGTTCGGGGGAAAACGGAAAACCCCGTGGACAACTTGGTGTGTAAATAATGGCCTGACAATCAGTATGAAAAAAATCAGTCAGCATAAAGAACACAAAGCTTTTATTTGCTTGTGTCAAGTCAACGAAAACATCTGATGACCTTTTTCCCCCATATTTTGGCTTTCCAAGAACTTTTTGATCGGTGAAAGTGTGCCCAAAGAAATGTATGTATGTATGACCCCCCCCCCCTTCTAAAATATCTTCTTACGATTCTGTATGTGAAGTAATCATTTCTGGAAGCTTTTAAGTTGAAATAAAAAATAAATCAAAAATAATGTACTATAATCGACATCAATAATCCAAATTTTTTTCATTCCCATTGAAAGAAAATGTTTCATATTAATGTTCTAAGGCTTTTAGAGCAAAAAATATGTACATTTTTAATGTTTATTTACTGTATTCAATACATTAAGTTTCCACTGTTGTCATTTTTGTTTTAAAAATTCAAGACCATTTTCTTTGCTAGTTCTAATAAGTTTTGAAATTGTAAATCTCCTTGATTTTACGTGGGTATATTATTCGCAAAAATTCAAGTTCAAGTCTATTTCTTTTTTTTTTGCAGACCTTTTACGTTATGGTACCTTACTTAGAAATGGCACAAAAAAGGATCTTGTTAAAGCATTACATCTCAAAGAAACACTCTTCGATCTTCTATAAATGATGTGTCAAACTTATCATAAAAAGATAGGAATGATTTAATTTGTGTAACAATTAATACTTACTAAAATTGTCTCTGCTCTTCGATACAAACTTGGAGACAAGTGATTACCAGTATATCATAATCTTTGTATACCATTTCTTAGTGGCATATTGTTATGATAATGTTTCCACTTATAACCCCGCGAATTCGACTTAAGAAAATAGGAAAACTAGTGTACAGAAGAACAACATCGGGTTCACGTTTATATCTTTATTTAATAGCAAACAAATAGCAATAAAAGTATTGTCTAAGATATACATAAAGTATTTTACACATTAGAATCATGGAAAAAATTATAAGTGTTGAAAAAAATCTTAGAATAGCGAATACCTACCGTAAACCAACTATTATTCGCGACAACTTTACAAGTATTTCCCGATTTACAAGGAGTAAACTATTTGGCGACGATTAATTTTCGCTATTAAGTTTTTTAATAGACATAAATTCTTTAAGGACCGGTTCGCGGCGAGAAATATTCGCAATTTCGAGGCTTTCTAGAACGTCG
>NW_026938285.1:0-11635 GCF_032062105.1 Saccostrea cuccullata
ATTTTCCTTAAACCATATCAAATTTGAACTTGATTGGGCAACCATAAAAAAAGTTATTAGAAAAAAACAGAAAATTTGTGGACGGAAGAGTGACAGACGGACAGACGGACAGACAGAGTGATTACTATAGGGCACCCGCAAATCCTTGCGGGGCCCTAATTATTTATATCAAATTAGAATACATACAATGATATACTCGTCATTTAAAATTTTTGATCTCTGAATGTAAATGTGACATGAAATATTACACATATATAACCTTTCTGCTGAAATATATAAAGAAATAGGAAAACTATAATTGTTAAGAATCTGTATAAATCTGTTCTAATTCAATGGAATGCAAATTGGATTGCTAAATATAATTCAGAAAATCAATCTTCGTATCGAATGAATTTTTGAAATAAAAAAATATCTTACGTCTCAAAGACAGCAAAGATGAACAGAGCCACAAAAAAGATGACGTTAATGCAACAACAGCAAAGATATCTGGAGTATAGTCAGGAACTTCTTTGCTGCCTACAACAAAGAATGATTGTCTATATGAGTCTGGACTGTACGAAAGGCCCAAGAGCCTAGAATCACTCTTCGGAAAAATTGTTTAACCCACTTTTCTCATCGTTGCAAACCATAAAATATAGCCATGTATTTAAATTCCACGTACTTAGTTTTTGGTTGACACTACCTAGTATCTAAACTAGTAAAGTTTAAAGCTTCTAGGCTTCTCAGCATCCTAAAATAATTACAGAGATTTGCTGAGTGTGTCACTATGACCTTTTCAGTTGACACAATTCACTGAACAAAGGTGTATCAACCAAATAAAAATGGCTAATTTTTAGATTTTTATAAATAGTGTAATATTTCAAAAGTAGGTCACTTAAACTTTTGTTTTCGGTGACATATATTCCAAAGGCTCAAGATAAATTCATTGACAAGAGTTTAAGATTGTAAGCAACTTAGTATCTGAAATATCTAAATAAAGCCATAAAATTCCAAAAGTAAGTCACTGTGTCCTACTTTGAGTTTGATATTTTCAAGGGCCCTAGAATGCATCAACCTTTGATGATCTGATCATTCCAGGCTTAACAAGTCCCGAATTTAAAAATGTATCATTCACTTAAGGAATGACTTTAAAAGCTACCCATTTTATATGGTATAAACTGGGTTTGGACAGTTTAAGCTTTATAATCCGCAAAGCAGTTTATAATATAAACAAGAGGCCCATGGGCCACATCGCTCACCTGAGAAGCTTTGACCATTCTGTTCTTTACCAGATTTCCCCCTTGTTATACATAATGCATCCCCACCCTACCCCACTGATCATAATTTAGACATTTTGAAACCTACACTACCCCATGATCCTTCCATGGGCACATATGTTTCAGCTTTTTTGGCCCATTGGTTCCTGAGAAGAAGATTTTCAAAGATTTTTCCTATATATTTCTATGTAAAACTTTGATTCCCTATAATGGCCCCACCCTTTCCCGGGGGTCATGATTCCTACAATTTAGAATTTACACTACCCCAGAATGCTTCCACATAAGCTTCACTTTTTCTGGCCCAGTGGTTCTTGAGAAGAAGATTTTCAAAGATTTTTCCTAAATTTCTACATAAAACTTTGATTCCCCATTGTGGCCCCGCCCTTCCCCCGGGGGTCTTGATTTGAACAATTTAGAATCTACACTATACCACGATGCTTCCACATAAGTTTCAGCTTTTCTGGCCCAGTGGTTCTTGAGAAGAAGATTTTCAAAGATTTTTCCTATATATTTCTATATAAAACTTTGATTCCCCATTGTGGCCCCGCCCTTCCCCCGGGGGTCATTAGTTGAACAATTTAGAATCTACACTACCCCAGGATGCTTCCACATAAGTTTCAGCTTTTCTGGCCCAGGGGTTTCGAAAAAAATTTTCAAAGTTTTTTCCTATATCTTTCTTAGTTAAAATTTGATTCTCCATTGTGGCCCCGCCCTTTCCCCGGGGGTATGTTTGGAACAATTTAGAATCTACATTATACCAGGATGCTTCCACATAAGTTTCAGCTTTTCTGGCCTAGTGGTTCTTAAAGAAGATTTTCAAAGATTTTTCCTATATATTTCTATAAAAACTTTGATTTTCCATTTGTGGCCCCGCCCTTCCCCGGGGGTCATGATTTGAACAATTTAAAACTCACTACCCCAGTATGCTTCCACATAAGTTTCAGCTTTACGGGCCCAGGGGTTTTAGAAGAAGATTTTTTAATGACCCAACGCTATTTTTGTCTTTTCTTGATTATCTCCCCTTGCGAGGGGATACCCTTCATTTTAAAAATTTTAAAATTTCCCCCTTTCACCCAAGGATGCTTTGTACCAAGTTTGGTCAAAATTGGCCCAGTGGTTCTTGAGAAGAAGTTGAAAATGTGAAAAGTTTACAGACAGACAGACGGACAACAACGGACGGACGGAAAGGAGGACGACAAAAAAAGTGATCAAAAACTACTTGAGCCTTCGGCTCAGGTGAGCAAAAAAGCATAAACTCTTCCAACCCAGTTTATACCATAAAAAATGGGTAGCTATTAAATTCTTTCCCTTTTTAAATTTTAATTTCTCATTCTTTTGGTGTAAAAAAAGAGGTATTTTTCTTAAAAAATGTCTTTAATTTATACAAAATTTGAATTTAACATCAGGTGGATTGATATGTTTTTGAAAAAGTCATTGTAGAGGCAACCCATTTTATACAATTTTAAAAGAAATTTTTTATCCAATCAAATATATCCTCACAACCAGAATTAAATTATAAACAATTTAAAAATGAATACCTTCAAATTTCCAAAAAAAATCACCATATCTTCAATTTTTCTTTTATAGCGAGCGCAGTGAATCGCAAAGTCACCATCACTTCGAGCTCTTAAAGCAACACCTGTGTGAAGAGAAAATTCACTACTGCACATTCATTCAAAAGAATTTTTTGATGCATAATTTGGACCCACAATGCATCACTTGTTAAAGCTACATTCTCACGAGAAAAGCAGCAAAAGTTCAACTGAAAGTTAAAACATGCCCTGATTTTAAAGGATAAAAATTGAAAAAAAATAGTAAACGAAACGTTCTTCATTTCCTTTCAGCACTCTTCAGGCTTCTTTTTAAAATGTAACTTAGTGCATACGACATCATGTGAATCAAGTTGGACGCACCAAATGTCACATGCAGTTTGATGATCCCAATCTAAATTATAACAAAACTAGTGCTAATTGTAACGGGGACCATTACAGATGTTCCCCAAAGCACCCCAACTCCCTTTTGGTGCCATATTCCCTGTAAGCTTCATTAAACAAGACAAACTCTATGTATTTGAGACTTTAACAACGTTTACCCAGAAGTATACCAAGTTCATTCAAATTTTAGCATTGCACGCGTGCGCATGTGAATGCATGTGCCTAATGACCAAATCATATTGTCAACAAAATCTATATATTTTAATATACTAAACATTAAATTATTTGATCCAAAAGTATTAAAAAAAAAACTCATTCAAGTGTTTTTTTTTTTTTTGCTCATTTCACGTGCACGCACGTGCATACATGTGCATGGTGCCTACCTTCTTGTAAAAGTCCATTACATCTATCTATGTTCTAAATTCCCCCCCTTTTTGTTGAAAACCAAGGGAGTTATAGCTGTTTAAAGTTTCAGCCAATCAGATTGCAGTGCATGTACACTTACGTGCATGCATGTGCAGGGTGACCATACTTTCTTGTAGTAGTCCATTATATTTATCTATGTTCCAAATCCCATCCTGTTTGGTTGAAAACCAAGGGAGTTATAGCTATTTAAAGTTTACCAATCAGATTGCAGCGCACGTGCATGCACATGTTTTCATGATAATTGCTATATATCATGTTGTAGGCTATCCTAATGCATGGCTATGTTCAAAATTTAAAAGGTTTTCGCCAAAAAAAAGAACGATATTGAATTTATTTTCAGCCAATCAGAGCGAAGCGCACGTGCATGCGCGTGAGATTTGCTATTTTAAAACCATGTCATATTGCTATGTACTAAATATCCTTATATTATAAGTTTAAAGCATTTCATCAAAAATTTAAAAAGTTACGCCAATATCAATTAAATCCGTCATTTCATGCGTTGCACGTGACGCTCTTGCAAGCACGTGCGTGCAAATACCTTCTTTCCCCAAATCACAAACATGCCACTACCCTAAAAGGTTTTACCTAAGTCGGTTTATTTTACAAGATCACTCCCGGAAAAAAAATCCCCAGGAAGAAGAAGAAGAAAAAAAAACTAGAAACGATCTGTTGCGAGCAACGAGTAGGTCTTCCTCCGATTAAAAATAACCCATAAAATCGAGCTGAAAATGGATTAAACATATTTTGGACACATTGGGAATTAAAGTAGAGCGAAAAAATCCAATACGCTTATCGATTACGCTATTGAACAACTACTTTTACTTCACTTGTATGTAATAAACTGCAACAGTTAATCTGTCTTGGAATTATGAAAGAAGGGTCACTTTTCAAATTTCGCGCCAAAGCAACGAGTAAATCTTACGTTTCTCGGAATGTTCATTTAAATAGGTGAGATAGCTTCAGTCAAATAAAAAAGAGCGTTTTTATCGCCTAGCCTAAATTTTGAGGTGTGGAAAGTATAACACACACATGAAACATATCGTATATAGGCAAATAACACTAAAGCAGCGAAACAGCTATTAATTGGTAATTTTTCAATTTTCAATAACGAAAGTTGACTATGCCGATTACTTACACTTTCATGAAAAAGATGGTGTGTTTCACTGAGAAAAAAATGCCTCGACCGCCCTACGAGGGTCAAAAAATAAGTTTCTATTATCTTAAATAATTGCATTGAAAAAAATAAAATGTTTATATATGTCAATTAAACGGTCTTTAAAAATTGTTATCTTTAAAAATAAAATATTTTCTTATTGTAACAGTTGTCCTTTCTATTTAATATGACACAAATGTGCAGGGGAAAACAGTGGTCAGTTTTTTACCTATACATTCTTGAAAAACTATTAATTTTAACTATGATTTAAGCTATGTGTTACCGTTATGCAAAACAAAAAAAAGATATTGTACTTCGTTTGAAACCAATTCTTTTCTATTTCTACTTTGAGAAACAACCAAAACCAATTAAAGAAGACTTGTAATAACCTTGGATAATAAATGTAGTTTGACACCGAATTGCAACAAACCTACGACGTGACAATCCAAGTATCCCTTCACATTTCATTTTTCCTATTTACTTTGTTCAAGCAAACGCTCAGGGCCTTGTAAACCCCTATTGCGAAATGTCGGAATTGACAAGACCGCCGCCTTTAAAGATCACGCTTCAGACTTTTGAATGTTAATATCTCGAGTTAGAATTCATCAATTTACAAACAAATTATATATTCAGCCTAATGAGAAATGTTTCTATCAACCATACTAATATGATTTGAAAATATTGAAAAACAAAAAAGTTTAAAAATTTGACTTTTTTTCTTTGATCCGTTACGACGGGAAGTAGAGACGACGTACAAAAGATCGCGTCTTCGATATTTTTATCACGATCTATAATACCTAAAAGTTCCACAGTGATATTTTTAACCGTTCTTTAGATTATCCACGAACAAAATGTCAATTTAAAATCAGATAATTGTCCAAACCCGGGCACCAGAAAGGAATTTCCAAAAAATCTCCAGGATATAGTAACTGCATATAGCAACACATTGTTCCTGCAAATTTCATAAAAATCCATGCAGTAGTTTTCGAGAAATCACGTGCACAAAATTTGTGGTCAAATATTATAATTATAATGACCCAGGCAGTTAACGCCTTTTGCGCTGGAAAGATTAGCTCAAAAAAGCAATTAAGCAATCCTTCCTCTACCTTCACTGAAAATCTCAATCAATATTTCTTTCGTTTTTTATGATTGCCCGGACAAGCCGCCCCTTTTTAAAATCAGTAAATCGTCCATATCTCACGACCGGAAGTGACGACGTACTTATAAAAAAAAAAAAATAATAATAATAATAATAATAATAATAACTAGAAACTCTTGTTGCTACAGCAACAAAGAAGGTCTTCCGTTCTTCTCTATTTTTCTATAAGAAGGATATTTTTCTATTAAAAAAACCAAAATGCCAAAAAAAAAATAATAGTTCCTCCATCTGGGCTCGATCCCATAACCATTAGTATAAAAGTGGAAGAACCCACTGAGCCACCAAATTCCACAAATTTCAGGTTTTTTGTAAGCTTATTATTTTAAGGTTGAAGGAAAAGTTTCAAAATGAAAGAAATAGTTTCGAAAAAGTGGCAAATTTTTTAAAAACGAGATATTCCCTGTTTGATGTGATATTGTGTGTAGGAAAATGATTAGAATAATTATGGGACACATTTGCAGTGAAGCAATGACACTTAGCATATACAGAGTTGTAAAAGCGAAAGTAATACACGTGGTCAGTTGCAGAGGAAATTCAAAATCCCGGTAAAACAGTGAGTGAGTCATGGGATTTTTTTAACACCATATCGTATCAAGCGGGGTAACTGCAATTGATTTAACCTATCTAAAATTTCTGGAAATTTAATTGATAGGAAAAAAGCCATTTCCAAGATTCGGTGGATTCATATTTTAATCTAAATAAAATTGAAATAAAATTAACACCAAGAAAGCAAGAATACTTGATATTAAAATGTCGTAATAGAGCAGAAGAATCGAATGATATTTACAACAATTGTAGAAATAGCCGATGCGAGCTTTAATTAATGTTTATGCTAGCAATAATAAATTTCAGACAGATATGAGATTTTGCCGATATTCACTACAATTTCATAAAGTTTAAAACTCACCTTAAAAAAACTCAGGACACTTTCTTTCAGGTCTCTTCTTGCTTTTATTCCGAATCTTATTAAATTCGTGCCATTTGGCTTGAAACATTTTTCCCCGTTGTGTTGATTGTTTTGTTTTTTTTTTTAGAGAAGGGTGGGGATATTTTATAAGTATTTGTTAGAGTAAGAGTTGCAAATACCTCCACGACCTTAAGCTTGATTGTGACCTTTGGGTAAAGGGGGCCAAAAAACAAGGTCATTTATCAAGGCAAAGGTCAAGGTCATCAAAAGAGAGAGAGAAAGAGAAGGTAAACTTGAGATAAACACTTAAAGCTGAAGCTGAATCTAGATAAAGGTAATGAATATTTCTTTATTACTTTTTAGTAAGGGTCAAAAGGGCTCATTTTGAAGTTTTTAGACATTTGCAGTCTGAATAACATGTCCCAAAATCATTTCAAATACTCTTTTTATAAAAGACATTTATGGGATAGTAAGAAACTTAATTTATGGGTTTTTTTTCTCATAACCGGAAGTCGTCGTTTTTGTTTCCAATGGGACTGACATATTTCAAACTACTAGTAAGGAATACTAAGAAAGATTCCATAAAGAAAAGTTTAAAATTTTGATTTATTTGATCACTTCCTGTGACAAACGGAAGTGACGGGGAACTTAAATAAAAGATTTGTCTACTCAATAAGGTCTTCCATCCCTATTAGTTTTGTGTTTAATCTCTTATCGTTAACAGATCTAGCAATGATAACTTCTGATTTTGAGGACAGGAAGTCACGCGACCGGAAGGAATTTTACTGAGATATTAAACCAATGTTGACATTTGCAATCTGAATAACATATCCAAAAATCATTACAAATACTTTAATTATAAAAAAAATTTATGGGAAAAAAAAATACTCAAATTATGTAGTTTTTTCTCTTTAAACCCGGAAATTAATTTTTGTTTCCGTTGGGACTGATACATTTTGAAACTACAAATAAATGTTAAATTATGCAAAAAAAGTTTCAAAAAAAAAAATTTGAAATTTTCATTTTTTGATCACTTCCTGTGACGACCGGAAGTGACAGCGGACAATCTTATTCCAACGGGTTTTGCCTACTCATCACGATATATCACTTGATTAAGTTTGGGGCTTAATCTTTCCCTTTACGATATTAGCACGAAACTTCTATTTTTAGGACAGGAAAACAAAACGGCCCAAATGAATTTTACAAAGATATTTCAAGTTACTGTATTATTTGCAGTCTGAATAACATATCCGAAAATCATTCAAATACTTTAACTATAAAAAATATTTATGGGGAAAAAAAATATAAAAATGCAGTTTTTCTCTTATAACCGGAAGTTGTCGTTTTTTGTTTCCGGTGGGGCTGACAATTTTGAAACTACAGATAAGGTGCTATAATGTGATGCAAAAAAGTTTCAAAAAAGAAAAAGTTCAAATTTTCATTTTTTTTGATCACTTCCTGTACGACCGGAAGTGACGGCGGAAATCTTAACCCATTGGGCTTTTCTACTTATAAATTATTACTCATATCAGTTTTATCTTTAAACTCTTAATTTTTGAGATATGACTCGGAAAAAAATTTTTGAAAAAAGCGGAAATCAGACATATCGACACCGGAAGTGAATTTTGAAAACCTGAAAACGTCAGTTGAAAAATTTTACTGTTACATCCCCAAAATTTCATGAAACCGTAGCCATCTCTAGAAATCGTCGAAAAAAAAAAAAGGGAAAAAAAAAAAAATAAGAAAAAGAAAAAGGAAAAAAAGTAGAATCACAAAAGGTTTTTCCCTTGAAACGGAAAACCTTAATAATAGGGAAAAAGAAACCGAACAAAACAATAAGGTCTTCCGTTGGAAACGGGATTAAAAATAATAATAACTAAGCAAAGCTCGTTGCAAAGCAACGAGTGGCCCGCCGGGTTTTACGAATAGCTTTCATTTTTAACAAAAAAAAAAAAGGCTCAAAAATGGTTTCAATCCTCTAGAGCTATGTTAATTAATGCAAAAATGGGCCTTTTTTTCTTCCGGTTTACCGGAAGTAACGACGACAGACGGAAAAATTTTTTTTTTCTCCCAGAACTATTTTCCCCAAAAACCCAAAAAGGAAAATACGCGTTTTTCCCACTACTTCCGGTTTAGCCGGAAGGCCGTCACCGGAATATTTTGACGACTTCCATAGATGGAGCTTACATTTTTAACAACTTTGCTTCTTTGATGTATTACAAATTTTTAATACTTTTTGGGATATAAAAGAAAAAATTTGCCCCCCCTAGGCCCTTAATTTTTGGGGCCAGCCCTTTTTAAGATATCATTTAAAAGATCTTAGTATTCTACACTTCTTTTGTTATACATGTTTTAACAAAATTTTCGAGGTAAAAAGTTATCGTTGAAAAGGTATCAAAATTTTTGAAATTCTCGAGAAGACTTTTTTTGGTATAACGATTTCCCGTACACAGAAATTTGGTGAAAATAAAAATAGTTCCGCACAATACATTTATTGCTCATTGCCACAGAAAATCTAATTTTATCTTAAACCGTTTTAAAAAACTAAAAACTGACCCTAAAAAATTCACTAAAATGCAAAAATCTGAACGGAAGTGACGTATAAAAAAAAAAAATATATGTCTAGATTTTTTCACGTTCCGTTTTTCTGAAAGTTTCATCAAAATCGAGCAAGCCGTTTTCGAGAACTCGCGTGCACAAAATTGGTAAAAAAAAAACGTGGAAAAAAACCTAAAAATAACAAAATTTCCGTTGGAAACGGAAGACCTTAATAATAAGAAACAGAGTAAAAAAAAGTTCCCCAACTTCGTTTGGGGAACATAATAAATATCTGCGCTCGCCAAAACGGTCGCCCCATCAACATATTATATTTTACAGAAGCAATTTTGATAAGGACATGCAGGTGAAACAATGTATCCAACAAACCTGCATCTTGAATGCTGAAGTTATATTCTTCATTATGACCCTGTTTCTTGAATACCACAAACAATAGGATGAGTAAACCCCAAAAGGGCACTGAGGAATGCAGGAGCTGTGTACAGATTTAGGTGGAGCCCTGTTGTATGGACTGGTCCGGGGTACCCAATAGGGACCATAGCTGTCTGGATTGCTGCAAAAAAAAAATAGATGAAAAACATTGCTACGGTTTTTTAGTCTTTACTATTAAAATTTGTATTTCTTTTAGGATATTGTCTTACAAGAGGCCTATGGGCCACATAGCTCACCTGACCACATTGGCTGGGCAAAAGCACATTTACTTCAGTATTGAAAAGTTTATGTGGGGAAGGAGTGGGGGGGGGGGGAGCAAGCTTGAATTAAACACTACCTAAGGATGCAGAAGTTTGCAGAATGGATTGATTGATGGGCAGATGTAGAAAAAAAAATATGACCAGAAAAACTAACCTGAATTTCAGTGCAGGTGAGCTATTAAAACAGTTTAAACAATCTCTTGTCTAACAAGGGCACAAAACTTCCCTTTGCAATAGAGCACATTGATCCTGATATAAATTATCAAAAGCTTATAACTTCTATTGTGCACATACTCTCTCACACACACAAAATCATATTATAAAATATGTCCTCCACTTCTCCAACTTCCTTGCAAGGGGATAACAAGTCTTGCTCTATATGACTGTAGCCTTGAATGAATTTAAGTTTCTACACTATTTTACTGCATTGTAATACATTTTTATTGAATTTTGCTGAAAGATAAAAGGCAAAATAAGTGCATACAACTGTATATACTTCCTGATAGGACTTCTGTCATGTTATTATGAAAAAAAGAAATTTTCCCCTTTTCATACCTGGTCCTACAAAAAAGCCATTGCTTGGAAAGCACTGAGATTCCCATGGCTCCTGTTCTCTCTTTGATTTGGGGGCCCCCGAGAGATAAGACCGGACCACTGCCACATTTCCTATACAACATAAAAACCAACAAATTAGAAATTACAACATTTACTGTCTTATTTATAGCTTTCGTTATGTGCAGTCATTGCGTATCATGATATGGCAATTATTTATAACCTAGTTTGCAATCACTAAGTTAATAATTAAGATAATTAAGTTAATTAAAGTTTTAATATGATTTAATTTAACAAATTGTCAGGCTGCATAATAATGTTAATAAAACACCAATATGTATTTCTTTTTTAGTTCATTAAATTTACCATACTAAGTAATATTTTTTAAAAATGTCATATTGTTTGCTGATCTTATCAAGTATTGATAGGGA
The DNA here is from genome assembly GCF_032062105.1 of Saccostrea cuccullata. NCBI lineage: Eukaryota > Metazoa > Mollusca > Bivalvia > Ostreida > Ostreidae > Saccostrea > Saccostrea cuccullata. The sequence continues at coordinate 11,067 of NW_026938285.1, forward strand.
ATAAATATATCATACAGGTAAAAAGTTTAAAGTTTAAAACAACTTCTTAATCTGTTGATAAACATATTTTATTATTACGTGCACTAAAACAACCCTTCATATCCAAACATTTGTACATGCATGCCAACTACGCATTCCATTTCATTCAAATATGTACACATTGGTCAAAAGGTTTATTAAATTACATTAATTGCATGCATTCAAGTATTTGAAAATTAAAAAAAAAATAAACCTGCACCAAATCCTAATGCTCTTGCAGCAATCAGAGCAACTAGTCTGTGTTCCTTAATGTCTTCCAGATAGGCATATAGGATGTTAGCGAGAATGTTAATGATAGGGATACAGCCAGGGGTTCCCTACTTCTACCCAGACAGTTAGACATCTTCCCAAAAAAGGCGAGGCAATGAGCTGACCAATGCTGTAGGGGGCCACCACCCAGCCCAGCAGATCTGTTGTGGCATCTGTTCCAGCTAAAATTCAGGTTATCTTATACAGACAAAGAAAAGAACAACAAGGTTAATTTAAGGAATCACTGTTAGTTAGGAGGGTATTCAGGGCATCAACAATAG
>NW_026938286.1:0-11846 GCF_032062105.1 Saccostrea cuccullata
TGATCAATCAATACAGACTATTTTCAGAGCAAATAGTAATACCTCGCCCGGTAGACTACTCTAATGATAATATCACTGGGATAGAAATGTATCTAATCCTGGCGGAAATAGTTCGTACGAATTACTCCGCATCGTTCGGCTTACCACATAGATTCTTCAGGGAATCGGAAAAAAATTGCATACGCAGGATACATTTTTACGCTATTCAAAAATCACTCAGACAATTTAATATTTCAAAATCATTTAATCACAAACGTACGCAAATACTCCTATATCTTTACTCATAATCATACAAACTTATGAAAAATAAAATTCTGGTGGACTTCACGTAAAGTGCCTTCTCCATAGATGTTAGAGACGCAGCACCATCACAAAGGAGATTCTTTAACAAAGAGGGAAACATTTCATGGTTAAAATGGCTCTACATTGTATTCAACAATGTTTTCTTAATTTCCCTGATATGGAATACTTTTGCATATATTTTACTTTTCTAATGTCCATAAATAAGAGAACTACTTTGGGTGTGTGTCACAATCATCATTTTTAGCATGCAAAGCAGAGCTAGTATAGAGATAATTTTTTCTTGATATGCGTTTGTCAGTCCGACCGCCTTGTCTGTCCAATGAATACTTTCTCTCATTCTTACTTCATCTCTAATGTTAAAACAGTTTGGAGTTTGACATACTTTTTGAATAATGAATGAACTTTAATCTACCCAATGGCTTAAATTCTGAATGGTTGGTCCTAGTGACTGGTTTTATATATCATTTATATGTTTTCCTTGTGTCAAGAGCTTTCATTAGGTAGTATATCATTACTGACTTCCTTACATTGACATTTGAAGTTTATCTTACTTGAAAAAAATCTCCAAAATAATTTTTGATGCTACGATTTTCATGATTCACATGTATATTCCTTGTGACAAAATCTTTTTTTAGAGACCATTATCTTGAACTTATTTTCTTGGTTTTTTCTTGCTTTTAGATTGGATTTCACTTCTAATTTCACTTTGGCCATGAACTCGAGCTGTTTTACGGTAAAGCATCAATGGTTCACAGAGCGTCTTGCTTGATACAAGTTTTTGTCGAGTGAAAAGAACTGTAAATAAATTCAAGTTTACAGAACTCTTTGTCCTTGAACTTACGGTATATAAAACCGATTTTGTCCTGCATTTTAACTTGGAAAGATTTTTAGTTTTAGGACATTTAGGGTTTTAATAAGAAGCTCGCCAATATTTTTTTTTCGGTTTACAAACTAATTATCGAAAATCTCTAAAACACTTTACTTCCCTTTTAGCATCTTGCCGTTTTTGTTAGCATAAAAAGTACTTCTTACTGATCCCTTGACTTTTAAAATTAAAGTATTTAAATTTTACCCATATTTTATTATTATTATTTTTTTTACATATATATATGTATATTTGTGTTGGAATAATATTTCTAATACTACTTGCGTTATTTTTCAAAAAAAAAAAAAAAAAATGATGTACTCTGAGCAGAGGGAAAAAACAGCGCATGTCAAGTGATTTTTCCATTGACATTGAACATAAATTCTGAACACTCAGAAATTATGCTATAACACAATTAAACAAAAAGCTTACATTCAACGGAAGAATGGAATAATGAGAGCCTGCTAATTAAAACACTTAATACTTATGGCTGAAAGTGAATGCTCCAACCATACCCCACACTGAACAGAATGTTTCAGTGGCAATTAGCAAACCCACAAGAGCGAAGAAGTCGACAGTAGAGCAGGTGTGCTTATAAAACAATCTAGCAGAAAGTGTTAAAACTCAGCATTACCTGTCAAAACGCATGTACTAGTAACTACAATATGTTAACGAAAAGGAAACATTATATTTGATATAGTTATAGTTTGAACTAGGCTGTAATAATTTATTCTCACAATTTAATGGCTTCTTCATTTATCATGGTACGAGATGGTAACTTTCCTTATCACTCAGGATGTAAATTCCTGACTATCGTGATGGCATAACATTTTGATATAAGGAGGGAGCAATGCCAAAAAGAGCAAGACGTGTTTGTAAACACAAATGCTCTCATTTTGTCCAGGTTACAAGTAAGTTTGAAACAAATCAAAGTCCAAGGTCAGTGTCAGATGATCAAAATTGTTGGAACCCACGGAAAAGTCTTGACACATGTGAAGTGTGAAACCCAATCACCAACTGTTAAGGTATGTAACCAAGATGAAAGTATTTCAAAAGAAAGGCCAGCTTCTAATTTTAAGGTCAAAATTAATGGCACCCAAGAGAAAGTCACAGCACAAGGGGAACTAATGTGAAGTATGAAAGCCCTAGCACCAACCATCAAACTTTGTGGCAAAAGTTAGAGTTTTAAAAGGTACATCAAACTCCAAAGTAAAAGTAACAGGCTCAGTACTTTTTGAACCGAAGGTAGGATTTTGACAGAAGATAATAATACACATACTGATATGAAATCCCTAGCACCAACCGTTCGAAAGTAATGGAAAAGATGAAATTCAGACTCAAAGGTCAAGTTCAAAGGGTTACAATTGTTGGTTTCCAACTGAAGACCTTGACAAAATAAATAGATATGTTAATATCAAAGCAATAGCTAGAACTGAACAAAAGATTTTGTCAAGGTGAACGTTTTTAAAAAGTGACTCAAATTTAAGGTAATGGTAAAAAGTTGGAATTGTCACAAGAAATACACAGTGAATGCCTGAAAGTCCTTCTTCCAACCAATCAAAAGTTATGACAAAGATTAAAGTTTGAAAAAGTGCAACATCAGGTAGAAATTTAAGGCCTACGTCGAAAGGTCACATATGCTGGTACCCAAAGAAAAATTGATACGAAAAATTCACAAGTGAAATATGAAATCTCTAGCTGCAACAAATCGATATTTTGGGTAAGAATAAGTTTTTTTTGGACAAAGAGACAGAGATATATAGAACAAAAACCATAAATAAAGCGGAATTTTTACATCACATTAATGTCATTTAGGTTAGAATGATATCTTTTTTTAATGAAATACATGGAGATAACGAACTGTACTCAAGATCAAAAGTTCATTGAACAATACAAAATTTGATGACGAAACACTGACTTCCAAAACATCTGAAGTGGGATCAGGTGCCATATAGGAGTGAGCATCCGTTGTCTACCGGGCAAACCCGCCTTGTGCTCCTTGTCACGATCAGGAAATAACGGCTAAATCCCTTGACAATTCAGTGTGTAAATAATGGTCTTACGATTTGTATGGAAAAACTTAGCCAGCATTTGAATCAATGATAAAAATTGTATTTGCTGACAAGGTCATTGTATCAACCATAGAACTTACGAGATGAACAAGACTGCTGTTATTTCTGTTTCACGAACTTTTTATTTACAATTAACCTCGTTTTAGAAATTGTTTATACGTAAAGCATGCTCTTTTATATCGAATCAACTGTAAGATAAAAACCTTGTATTCAAGAAGTGATGAAGGCATATTGCTGCATAAGTAAGGAAAGTTGACGATTGATAACTTAAAGTCATCACGTTTATCATTACGTTAGATTACCATTAACGTCTTTTTCAAGTAAAATATCCACATATGAAACAGATTTGTCGGATTCTGTGGTATCTTTTATTTTAAGCTCAACATGATATATCGTATGGAAGAGAAAAAGGAAATAACCATTGTAAATTGACAATAAAAACGATATATGATCTTGAATATTGTTTGTTATCTCCATATGTTTCATCTAAATGTCGAGTTAATGGTCAGAGCAAGTATTTTCTTCTTTTCACATATAAGATTTGGGATAAATTCTGCTTATATGAGAGCAAAATAGGTCTGCTTGTAAAGGAGCGCAATTGGTACCAATGAGATTTCCATTTAGATTGTTTTGAAGACCTTGTCTCCAAAAATCATGAAGAATTTGTCAATCAATAACTCAAACATCTTTTAATATGAACTTCAGAGTACTTGTGTGTACAATCAACGTGTCTTTTTTACCAAAATATATTTGCACATGACCAGTTAAAAGTTAATTATCTTTTTTGAACGAATTAATTATTTTTAATCTTTAAAAAAATAGCATATTTGGCTTTCGTAGAAAATAATTAACAATGGAAAACGGAAAACTGATTTAAATCAGATAATCAAAAATTGTTCCAACAGCAAAGCAAACTTAAACAATTATAGGCATTTTAGCCATCATTATCAATAGTGTTAATTTATTTTTTCATGATTTATGAAAAACCACATGTATCTAAATCTTTATTTCAATAAAATCTGAAACCAGAAATGCAATTAAAAGTTAATGGAAGCTAAACGTCGTAATATTCCTTCTTACAGAAATATTGTACCTTTAAGTGAAGCTTTGTTTTTCATGTGTCCCACCTAACCAAAGGGTATTTCGTAAAAAAAGTACACTGTACATGCAAACCCTTCAGATTAACTTGACATAGTATTGCATGTGGCCTGCGCCATGCTAAAACCATCAAAATAAACACCAAGGGTTGAATGTAAAATGAAAACTAGCAGATAAATGACAGATACTGCGATTCAAAGAGTATGATTTTAAGGTTCCGGCAGGAACGTGAAGTATCCGGAACGTAAATTATGCGACTCCACTATCGAAGAATTTAACAGCACCAAAATTGCCATGACACTGGCTCTTTACACTCTGATGAAAAAAGTAGAAAAGACAAGGAGCCTTTACACTCTGATGAAAAAAGTAGAAAAGACAAGGAGCCTTATAGCTACAGTACATCTACATGTACGTATGCCTTTTTCGACCTCGCGGATATTTATGTTGTATTTTTCTTTCATTAAGACACTAAGTAAGCATAAAGATTTTAAATCTTTTACAACTACATATTAAAACTTACAAAACATTAATGTTACAACAACAAATGCTCACAATAAGAAAAAGAAAAGCATTAGAGTAATTTTCTTCTGTAGTTATTTCCACTTCTGTTAGAGATGTGCAGAATTCTAGACCACACAAGTACACAAAACAATGTATAATGTGCAGCTTTAAGAGGAAATATGCAATCCTCCAGAATTTCGGTTGTTGACTATAGTTTTTAGATTTAGAGAGTTTACTTAGTCCATGCGTTCTAAAGTAACCATCTGATTAAAATCTGATCCACGATCCCCTCCCTTTACACAACAATTAGATATAAATACTGCTTTATATTAAGAAAATAATTAGCTAAAAACCTACATCAATGCATGTCAGGTTTCAATAAATAAATACATGTATAAACAATAAATGTATATTCGATGTTGCATTATCATTATGACTGTTATAATTGTCCTATTAAAAGCATGAATAAGTCACAGAGTGCGGGAACATCTCAGTCTCCTACTGTTCCTGCTGAGAAATAGACAATTCATGATTTCATTCACTTGTTTTTGTTACAATTATCACATCACGATCTTTACATGTTTTTGGCTTTTTGGACATTGTGTTGCAATTTTTCTATAGATAAATTATTTATCTATCGATCGTTCAACATTGTGGGAAAATTTTATCAGGAGATTGCTTATAATAATTGCTTTTAATAAGACGTGATCCATTAGAAGCCGAATAAAATGGGTAATTTCATAAATCGTGTACAATGGTGAAAAACTGAAATAATCTGCGCCAGCATCTGCTTGAAAAAGTTCGTATCGTTTTCAATGAAAAAAAATGAGCTCATATATCGGTAAAAAACGTGATTTTAAGGTTCATCTTACCATCAATGTTCAGTAATTTATTGAAGGCAATCAAAGTTGACCTGTGCTGTACCTGAAGTCTATCAACAACTGTAGAAATATACTCTATATCATATATATTTTACCGTGGCGTTCCAACCAAAATTCATGCAGATATATAGACGATATTTATCAATTGGAAATAGTTGTTTTTTATTTATATGTCGACTCGATATACCTTTGTGAAATTTTAAAGACAGCAAAGACTTTGACGTACGTGTGTAATATTTGGATGTTTTACTGACTAAAGACGATAAAGGCTGCCGAACAAATAAATTTTATGACAGACGAGATGATTTCAGCTATTGCAACGTCAACTTTTCCTAATGGTAATCTTATGCTACTACCTGCAAATTGGTCTTTATGTGTCTCAACTTAATCAATTGCTACTTATTATTGACATGTATATTTCTTTCTGTATATAATGCTTTATTCTGCTCTCTTTTATGAAACATATGAAACAATTCGAAATAGGAGCAGAACAAGCAAGGACCTCCAATACATCAGAGGAGGGATCAGGTGCCATGAAGGAGTGAGCATTACCTGCCAACCGGTCACAACCGCCGTGTGCTCCCTATCATAATCGGGAAAAAACGGCCAAATCCTTTGACAATTCATTGTATAAATAATGGTCTAACAATGAGTATGAAAAACGTCAGTCAGCATTTGACTTTATGATAAATTGTATTAGCTTACAAGGTCATTGTATTGACCACAGACCTTACGAAATTATGACTTTAAATAAGACTACTGATATTCTTGTTTCATAAACTTGTGTATAAAATCTGATAAGTCCTTGGCTTAAAGAATACAGAAAATGAAACTGAAAGCTACTTAGGAGCACGCTTTGCGTTTAATAAGCCCAATCAGGCTAGTAAGAGATAAATTGGTTAAGGTATTTCAACAATCTTTTTCATTTCGTAAATTCTAATATTACCTTGTAGCAAGATACAACCTATTATTACATTTTTACCCGTGAAATACTGTAATTTATTCATTGAATAAAAATGATATCCTGTCACAGTGGGTCAGGATATCAAAATGATATCCTGTCACAGTGTGATGAATATCAGAAGTGCGGGAAAACTCTATTTCCCTTCCCATAACGAAGATTGCTGTAAAAAAAATCTTCCTTGACCTAATATAAGATAGATGGAAATAAATAAACCATTCTGACAGCGAATAAAACTGTCAAAATTACCAAAAATATGTTGCTAAATCCATGTTTACAGTGTTTTCACCTCATTTAGCTATGACGTCTCAACCGCTCAACTATGACGTCACGAGCCTATGACTGTATATTACAAAAAGACAGAGGCAAAGGAAAAATCAAAGATTTCTTTTTTAAAAAATAAACAGAAAATTCAATGTTTTGTAGTTGAATATGCAATTTATTTCACTCGTGAGACAGGATTTTTTATATTTTCACTCGTGCTTCGCACTCGTGAAAATATCAAAAATCCTGTCCCACTCGTGAAATAAATTCCATATTCAACTACAAAACATTGAATATCCTCTATTTACTTGGTCGAATTTCGGCTAATGCATTTCATACCAATTTTCACGCCTTTCCTTTTATATTGAGTTTTACTACAAAATGCCCTTTTTTATATCATAAGGGATATTCAACAGGGGATACTTACTTCTCTTAGGTATCTGATTCCACCCCTGGAATTTCCGATTGCCCTCGTGTATGGCCTCTCCACAGATTTGAATTCTAAATAGATTTATTGAGATCGATCACTGCAACTATATACTTATCTTTTTTTCAGAAATAATTCGCACCTTAGGCGATGTCCCTACAGCAAACTGTCACAGTTCACTGCATCGTCGGAAACCCACGGGTGATCTCGTCTTTACTTATCACCCGTGGGCAAACTAGCTGAAATATCGCCGTAAAATATGCTAATTTGTTGTTTTTAGTCAACCAATCAGAAAGTTGAAACTCTTCAATTTTGAAAAATATGTTTATTACTTTGCTATTTATGGCAAATATTTTCACACTCGTTAAAACGTACGAAGTTTGATTTAAAACAATGAAAGTCAATTCGTACAGGTCACTGACATTAATATCCGTCAAATATTATGAAGGAGTACCTCTTCCTAACTGCAAAATGCACCGGTGAGTGGATTTATCAGCTGTGTTAACTACGGAATGAGTTTTTCATGTTTTTGGCAATGCCGAACATGCATAAGTAACGTGAACTTTGATTCGTTGTTTCGCATCGCGACTTTGTGATGCGGCCAATCAAATGACCCATGCATATTTAATTAAATACGACGGTTTTTCGGCGAGTTTGCCCACGGGTGATAAGTAAAGACGAGATCACCCGTGGGTTTCCGACGATGAGTTCACTGTTATATTCAACTTTTTCATTGATAAATGATTTAGAATAATGCATTCAAAACTCAAAATATACATCGAATACAGTGCAAGTTTTAATGCACCAGATGAAAGATCCTTCCAAATAAAGATACATAGAGGGTTCCAGTAAATGTTCAACCAAGCCTCTTTCTTTACTCCTCACTTAGATATTAACAGTAGCGAAGGAGAAACCTTATGAGTACTGTGCAACAATATATTCGAGTGTAAATCAGATATGGATACTTAAATCTTCCATGGAACTTTTAAAAATTTTAAACCAACAGCATCAACAGCTTAAAACATAACATTTCAACTTTATACACATCCATTCCTCATGATAAATTTAAGTCCAGGCTTTTTGATATCATTGACAGCTGCTTTTTCAAGAAAAATGGAACTCGTAAATTTACTTAGCATGTCATCGGTTAATTGCCACCTCTTATGTTTTGGAGGTCCGTGTTTGCTCTGCTCCTATTTTGTATTGTTTTATGGACTTTGATATTGAATACTGTTCGTTATCTCCATATCCTTCATTGCTAAACTATCTGTTAAAAACATTCTGATTGTACACACAAGTACTCTAAAGTTGTCATAAAAAGATGCTTGAGTTTCTGATTGACAATATCTATGTGGTTTTGGGAGACCAGGTCGTCCAACAATTTATACTGTAACGATTCTCATTGGTACCAATTGCGCCCCATTATAACCAGACCTATTTTTGTATTCATATGAAGCAGGATAATTTAAAAATCTTATACGTGAAAAGAAGAAAACAGTTGCTCTGGCTTGAACTCGACATTAAGATATTTCGACGACCCGTATTGTCAATTAACAATGGTTATTTCCACTCTTATGTCGATACGATATATCCTGGTGAACTTGAGATTAAAAAAATACCACAGAGCCTGACACATCTATTTCATATTTTGGACATTTTACTTGAAAAAAGCACTTACTGTAATTTAACAATCAAGCCCTATGATAAGCGTGTTGACTTTAACTTTTCAATCGTGAACTACCCTTACTTATGCAGCTATATAACTTCATCACCTGCATATGGAGTTTATATTTCTCAGTTGATTTGATACGCAAGAGCATGCGCTATGTAGGTAAAATTTCTTAAACGAAGAAAAATATTGACAGAAAGATAGATGAAACAAGAATATCAACAGTCTTGTGTAAAGTCTTCATTTCGTAAGATCTATGGTCGATTCAATGACCTTGTCAGCAAATGCAAGTATTTGAGTCGATGTACTGATTAACGTTTTTCACACTAACTGTTAGTCCATTATAAGTCCATTATTTAAACACTGAATTGACGACCGATTTTTCCGTTATTTTCCGATCATGACAACGAGCACACGGTGGATGTGACCGGTCTTCAGGGGATGCTCACTTCTCTATGGCACCTGATCTAACCTCTGATGTATTTTAGACTTTAGAGCTTGAATACTGTTCTTTATCTCCATAAATTTCGTGCACATGCTATATACAAGTACATGTAGTACAATATATTGAATGATACAAGGATCACAAACGATTACCACTTTTTTTTTTAACTTGAACACCATTTCTAAAGTTTATCAAACCCTAAATATTAAAGATGTTTATTATCTTTCATTACTTATACGGTTATCCATATCTGCATATACCGGTTCTGTGTAGTACTGAATGAACTGTTGATACAGTATTTGTCAAGTTTACAAGTAGTTTATCAATTTAATACTAATCCCTGTTTACTATTTTATGTAATTATCCTTTATTCCGCTGAAGAAGTATAAGTTTAATGAATTTCTGTCGAAATACAAGTTATCTCATTTTAAGTGTCTGTAGAAACATACAGATGTAAATTACCAAATTAAAGAAAAGTCTTATGTGTAATTGTAACCATTGTAACTGTGTTAGTATCTTTGGAAATACAAAGTCATCAATGTCCCGTAACCGGTTATCTGAACAAGTAAACTGTCAGTTACCTCTCAGTCACCTGTCGAGTCACAAATTACCAAAGGTTTCTGACCTGTTTTCTGAAATTATTACCTCTCAAGTACCAACAAGAAGAAGAGACAAAAGTTGCCTACAAGGTTCTATGACGTTTTTATAAATTTATAATTGTAACAGTTACCCGTATTGTATCTGTCTAGTTTTAAGCTAAAAAGAACTGATACAATCAAATTATTTTAAAGAAAAACTAAATAGAACTAAAATATATAAGTAAAACCAAAGTGAAGAATACTAGAAAAGTACTAAAATGAAATATATACTCTCAAAAGTGAATTGAAACACATTGGCAGCAAAGCAATCACGGACCTCTTAAAACATCACATACGAGAGCTAGTAACGTTTAAAGCGCAGTATGGATTTAGGATGTTTTAGAAGTCGGTGAGATGTATGTTAGTCTCTGAACTCAAAACTATTATGATATCTTAAGTGCATAAAAAAATCCCAGCTTAAATCTGTAGAAGATGAAAGTGTCCTCTGGTAAAGATCAATATTGAAAGTGTTTGAGATGTTCAGAGTTTCCGACACTACAGGTATTTTTCTATATTTTTGTATATCGTGACATTTCATTAAATAGCAATACTTTGTACCTCTGCAAACTAAACTACTCCCTCCAGGAAAGAATTAAACATTACGAAGGATTTATTTACCCTTGATCACAAACATGGGGTGGGCAACTGTTTCATATTCAATGAAGTTGATATTTAATTGTGCTGAATCATTGATCCTTTACTATCAGGAAAAAGTCTGAAGACCCACATAAATCAAAACTGGGCTAGATATAAAACATCTCTCGACTCTCCCACGCAGTCAGCTGACACAACATTAACCGCAATCATAATTCTGCAGAAAATAAGAGGAATTTCCTCTTTTGTATTGCACAGTATCATTTCTAGTGAAAGATAAATAATGCCTGTATAATCCTTATCACGGACAGGATGTAATTCTCTACAGATTTATCTATCAGCAGCTCTAAGTTTTTATTGTTGGTAAAGCTTTCCAGACATTAGATTTACACAAATACAACAACGTTTTTATATTTTGAACATTCTAAAAGTGCGAAACGAATGTCAGGGCTGACAAGAAAATCTTTTTAAAACAGCATTCGTCTTCGTTTAATCTTAAAACAATATATGGTTTTAGTGAAAAAAAATCCTTCACGTAAAAATATGGTTGGCATCACTTACACGTGACTAATCATATGGTATATCATTGTTTTACCGGCCATTACAAGGAAACATTATATTCACCCACAGAGAAAAAAATAAATTTTATTTAGGTTTACAGCTTTGTCCTGTATAACCCCTGAATCCTCACTTACCCCAAGTATACAGTTTTCTTTCGTCTTTAAAATTTGATGCAAGATCTATGCTGAGTAAGACAACGGATCTGTGGAAACTTTGTTTTGACCTTTGCCCCGTAATAACTCGAGGCAGTTGGTCTGCAGGATAATTATATCCCCCCTACTACCACTGTTGATCGACATGAAGTACAAAGGAATTGACTTCACTGCTAGAACCTATCTAGATAACCTGTATTCATATAAGTACTCTATCTGACCGATTTCTGATGGGTATTCCAAAATTAAGCATAATCTCTCGTTATCATATACTTCCCAAGACAAGGGATTGGATTATTTTCCGTGTGGAAAATAATGAAGATTCAGTTCTGCCTGCGATTATGATAAAGATTGTCTGACATCAGAAAATGTTGAGTGCGAAACCTTTCTTTAACATGTTTAAAGCCAAAGGAAC
>NW_026938287.1:0-11865 GCF_032062105.1 Saccostrea cuccullata
AGAAATGCAATTTTACACATATATTACTTATGAACAATTCTTCAAACACGAAATCAAATCCTTAGGAACCAATTTTTTTTCCTCAAATCACGAAAAGAGCTAAAGCCACGAATCATCGAAATATGCCTTAACTAAAAAATCAATAAGAATTTTTGATAAAGATAGTGTAGACTTGTAGCTTTTCATAACTGTTTTCCTTTTTTAGATATCTATAATACTTTTTCAAGAAGAGATTTGACAGTATGGCATTGTTTTGAATGAAATTTTCATTAGGAACGTCCTTATTTGTAACGTAACGTCAGAACATCGTAAAAAGTCCTTTGCTATTGAACTTTCAACATTAACTGCTTACTTTTGTACACCCGAGCGTTACAATAGTTCTTTATCTAAACACGTAGTTTTAAAAGTATGTAATACTCTAAACATATGTCATTGCATTATTTGACATAATTATTATCTGATATACATGTAATAAATTCTGAAAAGTTCAAATTCTGTGACTGGATAAATATAAAGTGAAGCCCGGCGCAATAATCGTTAAATCTTTTTCTAAACAAGAATAGGGCCTATTGTAACGAAATAGAATTATCAAATTTGAAACGTATGTTTTTGTCTATGTGACGAACCCCGATTTTTCGTGCATTTTGACATTGAAATATAGGTCTTGTAGAATTCTTGAAGTTTTAAAGAAAAGGGGGGGTGCAAGTAACATGAATTTTATTAGAAAGTTGAGTATATATAGAATGTAGCCCTAAATTCGAGTTTTTCTAGTTATATTACCAGGTATGTCATAGTCTGCTAGTTAATATTGATATCACACGTATTTGGATTTAGATTTTTTTCTTTCAGGTATGTATCTTTTCCTTTATGCAAAATTATACAGTGTATTTTTAGGTCACCTGAGTAAACTCAGGTGACCTATTGCTATCCGTTTTCGTCCGTCGTCGTGCGTCGTGCGTTAACATTTGAACATTTTCAGCTTCTTTGAAACCACTGAACCAATTTCAACCAATTTTAGCATATAGCATCTATGGGTGAAGGGGAACAAAATTGTGAATTTCATTGTCCCTGCCCCCCTGGGGCCTGGGGAGGGGGGGCAAAACCACTAAAATTAGTGCAATCTTTGAAAATCTTCTTCTTAACTCCTGGACATCAAGCAGGTAAACTGTTTGCATGATTGTAATCAGCATTTAGTCCTCTACCTAAATTGTGAAATTCATGGCCCTGGGGTCAGGGGTTCTAGTGCTAGGGCGGGGCTAAATAAGTATATAGTGAAAATGCATTATTTCTTTGAAAATGTTCTTCTCTACTCCTGGGTATTAAATAAACCAAATAAGTACATAGTTATGAAGAGCAAGAGTGGTTCTACCAAAATTGTGAATTTTATGGCCCCAGGGTCAGGAGTTCTTGTGTTAGGGCGGGGCTCTATTGATTATATATAGTGAAAACACATGATTTTTTTGAAAATCTTCTTCCCTGCCCCTGGATATTAAATATACTAACTAAGTGCATAGTTATGATGAGCAAGAGTGCCTTACCATAATTTTGAATTTTATGGCCCCAGGGTCAAGGGTTCTTGTGTTAGGGAGGGGGGGCTCTATTGATTATATAGTGAAAATACACGAATTCTTTGAAAATCTTCTTTTCTGCTCCTAGGTATTAAATAAACTAACTAAGTGCATAGTTATGATGAGCAAGAGTGCCTCAACCAAAATTGTGAATTTTATGGCCCCAGGGTCTGGTGTTAGGGTGGGGCTCTATAGATCATATAGTAAAAATACATGAATTCTTTGAAAATCTACTACTCTGCTCCAAGGTATTAAATAAACTGACTAAGTGCATAATTATGATGAGCAAGAGTGTTTTTACCAAAATTGTGAATTCTATGGTCCCAGGGTCAAGGGTTCTGGTGTTGGGGGGGGGGGGGGCTCTATTGATTATATATTGAAAATACACGAATTCTTTGAAAATCTTCTACTCTGCTCCTAGGAATTAAATAAACTAAGTACATAGTTATGATGAGCACGAATGCCTCTTTTAAAACTATGAATTTTATGGCCCAGGGTCAGGGCTTCTGGTGTTAGGGGGGGGGGGGCAGGGCTCTATTGATTAAATAGTGAAAATACATTAAATATTTGAAAGTTTTCTTCTCTGTCTCTGGGTATAAAGCAGATGAACTACCTTTATAGTTATTATCAGCAAGGGCCCTAATCTTGCAGACTTGTGAATTTTAAGGCCCCGGGGTCAGGGGTGGGATTGGGGCTCTACTTATATACTGAAAATGAATTTATTGTTTGAAATCTGCTCTTTTGTATTTATAAACCATTTATTTATTGATATTAAGGGTGCCTTTTTAAAATTCGTGCAATGTGTGGACCTTAAGGGTCAGGGATTTAGGTCACAGTGTTAGGGGCACTACTGATTAGTTGGAATGCATTTTTGTTCCCCTACCCTGCGTATTCAGTAACCAAGCTAAGCAACTGCTAAGTGTATTGTTATGATGATCAATGTTGCCTCTTTCAAAATTGTGAAGTTCATATACCATCTGGCTTACAACATTAATCAAATTCAATAACTGGAAAGTTGTTGCATAATGCTCAGGTGACCTATAAGGCCCGTGGGCCTCTTGTTAATTCTCATGTTTGCTATCACTTCTATTTTGTCTTCGGGGGGGGGGGGGGGGGGGTGACGTAAGAAATGCGTTTTAATCCTTTAATCTTAAATTATATTATTGTTTACTGCATTAAAAAAATCTGCGCCTATGTTTATTGTTGAAAAAAAATCAAGTAATCATCAAAGGATTGTTGCTTGTCTCCAATATTACACTGAGACTCGTTTGTATAAAAAAAAATATTTAAAATCGCCATGCACACTCAGCATGGTTGGAAGAGTACTACATGTACCCGGGAATGGGACGAATTATATTTCGACCACTTCCTCTACTTTTCCAAGAGATTATTTATCGCCGTTTTTTCCCTCTTCCTCCTCCTTTATCCGTGAAAATCACTACATTGCCACAGGTTTTTTTTTATATTTGAAGCGAAACCAATCTAACCACCAGTCATAGTGGAGGGGCATCCTAAGAAACAAAATTATATGTCCCAATTCGCGTTCACGGTGCTGAGATATATAGGTGTTATGTATATAAAATGGAGTGAAAATGAAAGGTTAATTTTTTTATCACTTATTTTTAATAATTGTCTTCCCCAAGTAACGCTTTACATCACTTCTGCAGATATTTTCTTCTATCTGTAGATAATTCAGTAATATGTCCGATCCATTTTATGTCTGATCCGCAATGCAAATCAATTACTACTCAAAGATAAATTAGGTTTCAAAATCCATGTTCATTTTTATTCATTAAATGTGCGCAAATCGTTAGTCTGTCACCTTTTTATTTTGATCGGATAACCTCGGTATTTCCCTGAAAATGCATTCAGGTGTTACATAATTTCGGACACATTTGACACCTTTTTATTTAAATCGGATAACCTCGGTATTTACTTCAAAATGAATTTAGATGTTACAGAATTTCGGACACATTTGACCAACCATTGCAGTTACGATCGAGACGTACTTGTTCTATAATGTATAAGTGTGCAGATAGATCATCCCGAGTTATTCAATTTCAGAGTTATTAGATTACCAATAAATTTTTCTTTCTTTTTTCCTTCGAGAAAAAAATCTGCGTCGTATTATTTTCTAAAGGTATGCCAAAGAAAAGTTTCTAAGTCATCGTAAATGGTTAATAAAGAAGGGAAAAGCTACGGAGAGAGAGAGAGAGAGAGAGCATGTGTTTTAGAGCTTCGAGTTTTAAAATAGCTAACAAACATTTACTGTAATCTTAAGTGCCTAATATTCATAAATGCTATATATCTCTTCAATTGAAATATCAGTGTGTAAACGAGTAAAACTTTTTACTTTTTATGTATCCTAAAATACACATAAAGATGCATGAATTTTAGATATTAACTTCGGATTAGGCATTTTTTTTTATGTTTATAAAAAGATTCGAAACAAGTATTACGTTCAACATCTAGTGCTGGCAACAAATTGGAAACTCGACACAAATAAATTCTCAACACTTTTTTCTAATTATAAAATTATTTTGACAAACTTCTTGAAATTATTTTTGCTCAGATGCAGTAGACCTCACGGTCAAATTATGACGTCATCATTGTATCATGTACGTAAGCATGAAAGAAAAGAGCGTAATTTTAAATTTTATATGAAAGAATACACATTAAATGACAATTTAAGATATTCTATCACAAAATTATTGACAAATATAAGATTAGATAATTATCAAGAAAAAATCTGATGTACTAATAACTAATTTAGGGTATTTACGCATATAATGAACTTATAAATTACTACTGAAATGGAGGATTCCTGCTTCAATTTCTGAAATTCAACATTCATAAATTGTAAAATTCATATTGGCCACACGCGAGTACCTCTGGGATATTTTGCATGAAGGTGCATCTATGTAATATTTTCATGCATGCAAAGTTTGGAAAGGGTACTTGAGTGTGGCCACATTCAAATTTCGAAACAACTGCCGTAAAATCGGCGTTTTTAAGCAGTTTTTAACTTCATAGGTATATTTGTCTCTACGCATGTGCTAAAGACGGTGACCTGTGTGCCAAAAAATTATATGTAGCGTACCATGACATTGTGCTCTACAAGATAACATATGAAAGGCTTCGTGATTTTAAACTTAAATTTTGTCAAAAATTAAAGGCGGATATTGATAATTCGTGGCTTTAGCTCTTTGACCCCTCGAAAATACGTGATTTTGCAGTAGGTTTGTTTTTTTTTCTTCTTTTTTTTGATCAATCAAAGTTCTTTTTACACACTTTGCATTGTGTAAGATATCATATTCGAAAGTATTCAGAAGAAAGCAACTCATTTCTGTGTCATCTTTTAATTCATTTGTGATACATGTAATTATACAAGTACTTTATTCAATTCTTCTTGCAGGCCCTCGATTGTTCCGGTTCTCAAAGATGCCATAGAAGAATATGCAGTATGTGATTTATTTTGAAATGATAGTTTAACAACAATAATGATATATTTCTGCAATTGAGATTTCTCTTTTGAACGTCAAATATGCACAAATCCATCTGCCACGACCCCTTATCTCCCTTTTTCTTAATAAAATCCATATATAGGTGTAAATTATTCTTGATATACCTATGCATTTACATATGATAAGTGAAATGGGTAATTGGGTGTCACTGTTTACCTCAATTATGCCAAGCATGGAAATCAGCACTTACCGGCTTCTATGTCGCAAAATGAGATTCGAACTCGCGACATATGGATGGATTTCTTACTCCATGACTCTAAAGCAGTCGCCCTTACCACTGCACTGGGCAGGTATAACAGACATAAGACCTGGTCACCAACTTAGTCGTATTACATGTTTTTAAGTTCATCTACGCAGGTATTGGATCAATCATCGAATCAAAATTAATTTTGAAATAATGAGGTATAAAATTATTTATTATAAAAGTTTAAGCTATCATATTGTTAATACATTTTTCTGTACAGGATTAATAATCTCTGTATAGGCTTTTGCCGGTAGATGAAGACGATCGGGGCTTAAATTTTCAGTTTTACATGCAATTACATCTATTTATTTTGAAATTTTGGTTTTTTAAAACCAAATTGTTGAAAAAAGATTATTAAAGTCTTTTACGAATTTCCAAATGTGATTTCAAGTTAAAAACAAAAAAAAAAAATTCAATATCAAAATGGCTAACTCCATAACCGTTTCTATGGTTCAAAACAACATCTGTGAAGAATCTCCATGCTTAGAAAATCAGTTTATCGTAAAATTAATTATGCAGCAATGATTTCTTAAACAAAATTATCAGTAATTATTTGGAGTGTTTTCTTTAATTTCCCCTTGATTCCGAAATTTACTTTCGAAATTGAAATAAGCATCATTGCATATATTATTTTTTTTGACCAACTCAATCTTTTTATTTCCATTTACCATTTACTATTCCTTTACTTTTTTCATTCAGGGGAACGATGCGGATCTACGGTGAGTGTGTGTGTTTTTAACGAGAGAGAGAGAGAGATAGAGAGAGAGAGAAAGAGAGAAAGAGAGACAAACTAATGCTTATTATTTTTTAAATCTGACTTTTATAAAAACAATTCTCTACAGTTTTATCTACAGGAAACTATATCGAGTTAAAATGAAATACCCATAGTTTTAAAAATGTTGCTCGGCTAAGACTTAAAAGAGACCTGAAGAGTCAATGAACATTTTTTAAGTTGATATTTTTTGATTTCCTGAAGGAATGTTTTAAAGATAAGAGAATGAAATAATTTTAAGCTAAATTTTATTGACAGGTTATGTGTCAAACTGGATTTTTCTGTGAAGTGCTTTATGGAATTTGTTTACCTTTACAAGGTAAGTTTTAAATATTTTTGAATTGATTTCTAAGTACAAGTACATAAGTTTTTTTATGTATATAAATCTGTTTTACTTATCGAACAAATAGACGTAGAGTCGAAGTTTCTATAGTTAGGGAAATGCTAAAATTAATAAAAATTAAATACATTTAAAAAAAGAAAAGTAAAGTGCAACTATACATGTAAATGTAACATGCTTCGGTTTGAAATTGACTTCAGTGCCATGTAGATACAATTAAACATACTAGGACAATACATTCATGAAACATTTATTTGATTTTATTTGAATAATTTGAACTTGCCGATAAGATCTATTGAAGCAGAATCAAACGTTATCAATTAACATATTCTAGCGTAGATAAAAGAAAGAATTTCATTTAAAACTTATTTTGCCAAAATTTTGACTTTCTTACAGACACTTACCATTTTCCTTATTTTATTCTATGTGAATTTTTAAAAAATATTTTCGTCGGTAGATTTGAACTGTCACAAAATAAGACACTGATTTCTGCATCGGTAAGACTTCAGAAAAATACATAGTTTTCTGCGTCTCAGATTTCGTGTCTACAATTTTTTTCTTTATATTCACTGAAGAAATCATTGACTTACATCATAATCCTTTTCAAGTTAAAAGAAAAGAACAGTAGTGCTCTGTGAAAATATATTTCTTGCCCACATTTTTATGGCTAACCAGAATATATTTGGGTTGATAATATTGACAACGATAAACAAAATCATTTGAAAAGTCTAAAACACGTAAAAAAATGTTATCATAAAAATACAAAATATACATAGTTTGACATATTTAGTGTATCATTTGTAAGGAAATGAAGTACTTGTATTTTAATTTGAATTAACCTTAACTTTTATTGAAGATGGGCCAACCATTACTATACCAACCTTCTCCCCGACTGCAGTTGTAACCTCTGATTGTCAAAATGTAAGCAATTTAATGCTGATTGATTATTTATGCATAAGTCATTAGATATGTTACGTTGTTTTAGCTCACCTGAGCGGAAGGCTCAAGTGAGGTGTTTTGATCTAAATTTGTCAGTTTTCTGTCGTCGTTATTGTAAACTTTTCACGTTTTCATCTCCTTCTCATGAACCACTCGGCCAATTTCTACCGCACTTGCTACAATGTTATCCTTTCGTAAAAGGGATTCAAATTTGTTCAAATGAAGGGTCGCGCCCTCTTCTAAGGGGAGATATTAATGAATTAGTGAAAAATAAATGGCATATTTCGAAAAACTCCTTAAGAACCACAGAACCAGAAAGATGAAGCATCCTCTTGTAGTGTATATTCAAGATTGTTCGCATCATGACCTGAGGTAGGGTGGGGCCACAATGTGGTATCAAAGTTTACCATAGGACTAAATAGGAATTTTCTTTATCAAAAAATCGTTTTGTTTATTTAATAACTTCATTTTCCTTCATTATTACGTTAACTTTTACCTCGTCATCTTTCTTTTTTTGTGACGTAGTTGTATCCCATAAATACCACCGTACACCTCCCAACGCCTTTTCTGAATCTCAAGAGCATGCTCCAAGTAAAATCAAACAGATATAAGGTATTCACAGAGGCCGATGTTACAGAAAATTCAACAGCCTCATTTTAAGACAGTATTTCGTAAATACTTCTCTGTAGAACTGTAGCTCTCTGCTTGAGAAAGATAAAGCAGAGGGTTAAATATCCAAGGATTGTAGAAACCTTCGATTTACACCTCCCACTTTTGGTCGCACATGTTGGATATTATTTCTTGTATTTTATGCTTTTCCCCGCTTCGCAGAAATGGTATCCAAAACGCACTGTAAACTTTCTTCTTATTTTGACACGCGTAAACATTTTCTTCAAAGAATTTTTACGCACTATCTACAGCATTGGTTTTTGAATAGATTTTTTTTTTTTTGAAATTGACATTCCAAATGCATGAAGCCAAAAAATGCAAGAAAAATGCTTGTTGTGAATGACCAAAAAAAGCCGGCGTAATTGGAAGATTTTTAAATCACTTGCGAAATAATAATTTTTGTAAAAATATACACATTTTACTTAGCTGGCACTACCTATCATTAATTTGGCGTTGAGAGGTTAACCAGACAATATTTTTGGTTTACATGGGTTTGTCATTGGAATGGGAATGTTTGGGTACACGAATGTATGTATTTGTATGCTTAGCGTACAATAAAACACCAAGTTTCTTATCATAGAATATTTTAGCTATTAAAAACTCTAATCGGTCGTACTTTGACTGACTTTATCGGTACCAATTGTAACGCCGATATATCTATGCTGAACTTGATTACGGAATGTTCGTCTCTCTGGTCAATACTGATTTGTAAATGTTTATAAATACTGCGAAATCATTTTTTTTCGTGAAGTGTGTCATTTTTCGGGGTTTTCTAAGTATGGATTGACCCATGAATTTATGTCCACAACGAAATGCAATTTTTCACATACATGTATATTTCTATTGAACAATTCTTTAACCAAGAAATCAAATCCCTATGAACCAATGTATTTTCATCAAACCACGAAAATTTGACCCATCGAGAATATGTGATTTTACAATAGGCTTTTTGGTTTCTCTTTTCTTTTTGATCGGTCAAAGTTCCTTTTTTCACACTTTGCATTGTGTAACATACTATGTTCGAACGCATTCAAAAGAGAGCAACTCATTTTTGTGCCATCTTTTAATTACTTGTGATACATGTAATTATACAAATAATTTAATTTTTCTTGCAGGCCCTCGATTGTTCCGAGTCTCAAAGATGCCACAGAAGAATATGCAGTATGTGATTTATTTATAAATGATAGGTTTATTGCAGGAATGCTATATTTCTGCAATTGAGATTTCTCTTTTGAACGTCAAATATGCACAAAGCCATCTGCCACGCCCCTTTATCTCCCTTTTTCGTAATAACATCCACATGTAAGTGTAAATTATTCTTGGTATACCATTGTAGTAGCATATGATTAATAATTTCTATATAGGCTTTTGCCGGTAGATGAAGACGATGGGGGCTTAAATCTTCAGTTTTACATGCATTTAAATCTATTTATTCTAAAATTTTGGTTTTATCTAACTAAATTGTTGAAAAAAGATAACTTAATGTCTGAGACGAATTTCCAAATGATTTTAAGTTTCATTTTATGAAATTTAGAAACTAAAGAAAAATATTTCAGTATCAAAATTGTAACTCCATAACTGTTTCTATGGTTCAAAAGAACATCTAGTGTGTAGATTCTCCGTGCTTAGGACTTTAGTTTATAGTAAAATTAATTATACAGCAATGTTTCCCTATAAAGAGTTATCTGTAATTAATTGGAGTGTTTTTTTTTAAATTTGTCCTTCATTCCTAAATTTACTTTTGAAATTGAAATAAGCTTCCAAATTATCAAGGTATATACTCTCGTCTGGTGCATTCTTAGCTGCATATTTTTTTTAACTGGACCAGCTCAATTTTTTTTTTATTTTCATTTACTATTTACTATTCCTTTACTTTTTTCATTCAGGAGAACGATGCGGATCTACGGTGAGTATGTGTGTTTTTGACGAGAGAGAGAGAGAGAGAGAGAGAGAGAGAGAGAGAGAGAGAGAGAGAGAGGGGGATGCTTATCATATTTTAATGCTGACCTTTTTAAGGTTTAGTTTCATCTACAGGAAACTATATCGAGTTAAAATAAAATTCCCATTGAATTAAAAATATCACAAAGCTAAGACTAAAAAAGAGACCTGAAGTGTCACTGAACATTTTTTAAATTGATATTTTTTGATTTTCTGAAGGGATGTTTGAAAGATAAGAGAATGAAATAATTTTAAGCTAAATTTTTTTGACAGGTTATGTGTCAAACTGGGTTTTTCTGTGAAGTGCGGTATGGAATTTGTTTACCATTACAAGGTAAGTTTTAAATATTTTTGAATTGATTTCTAAGTACAAGTACATAAGTTTTTTATATATATAAATGCGTTTTGCTTTTATTACATATCGAACAAATAGGCGTAAAGTCGAAGTTTCTATTATAGTATAGATAGGAAATGTTAAAATCAATATATTCAAATATATTTTTGAAAAATAAAAAAAAAACTGTAGTGCAACTATACATGTGAATGTAGCATGCTTCGATTTGAAATTGACTTCAGTGCGGTGTAGATACAATTAAACATACTAAGAAAAAACATTCATGAAACATTTATCTGAGTATATTTGAATATTTTGAACTTGATCTACAAGATAAATAAGATCTATTGAAGCGGAATAAAACGTTATTAGTTAAAATATTGTAGGCGTAGATAAAAGAAAGAATTTCATTTAAAACTTATTTTGCCAAAATTTTGACTTTCTTACAGACATTTATCATTTTCCTTAATTTTTTCTATATGAATTTTTTAAAAATATTTTCGTCGTTAGAATTGAACTGTCATAATATAAAACACTGATATCTGCATTAGCAAGACTTCAGAAAAATACATAGTTTTCTGCGTCTCAGATTTCGTGTCTGTAATTTTTTCTCAATATTCATTGAAGAAATACTTGACCTACATCATAAACCTTTTCAAGTTAAAAGAAAAGAACAGTAGGGTTCTATAAAGATATATTTCTTGCACGCATTGTTTATTGATGACCAGAATATATTTGTGTCGATAATATTGACTACGATAAACAAAACCTTTTTAAAAGTCTAAAACACGTAAGAAAACGTTATGATCAACAAACAACAAAATATGCATAGTTTATGAATATATTTAGAGTATCATTTGTAAGGAAATGAAGTACTTGTATTTTAATTTGAATTAACCTTAACTTTTTTTAAGATGGGCCAACTATTCCTATTTCAACGTCCTTACAGACTCCAGTTGTAGCCCCTGAATGTCAAAATGTAAGGAAGTTAATGCTGATTGTTTACCTATGCTTAAGTCATAACTTATATGTAATGAGCTTTTTTGATCGATATTTGTCCGATGTCTGTCGTCGTTATTGTAAATTTTTCACGTTCTCATCTTCTTTTCATGAACCACTGGGCCAATTTCCACCACACTTATTACAAACTATCCTTGTGTAAAGGGGATTTAAATTTGTTCAAATGAAGGCCTTGCCCTCTTCTAAGTAGAGATATTTATGAATTAGTGAAAAATGAATGGCATATTTTGAAAATCTTCTTCTCAAGAACCACAGGGCCAGAAAGATGAAACTCATGTGGAAGCATCTTCTTGTCGTGTATATTCAAGATTGTTCACATCTTGACCCCCGGAGTAGGATGGGGCTGCAATGTGGAATCAAAGTATTATAACGGAATACATAGGTATTTTCTTTATCTAATGAATCGCTTTGTTTATCTAGTAATTTCGTTTTTCTTTATTCATTTTTGGTTTAAACTATTGGGCTTAATCGACGACGATTTGATATATGACGGTAAGAATGAAATAACAGACACCAC
>NW_026938288.1:0-10000 GCF_032062105.1 Saccostrea cuccullata
TTTTTCACCATGACACAAGTTAGAAGGAGTTATGTCCCTTTGACCGTAGCCTATTGTTCACGTAATGCCCACTGTGACGTCGTGTTCGTAACAACAAAATCGTAGTTATTGTCATGCGGTCGTCACAGAAGTGTGGACTCCATTTTTTGTGTGCATTTCCAATATTCAGTGTGAGAAAGTGAATGGAATTTTCGTGAGTTTTCAAAGTGGATATCATTTTCATACAGCGTATATAGCAATGTTTGCTAGTGGTGCATTGGATTACGTTCAAGTTGGAAAATATTTCTCTGCAAGTTAATTTGCACTAGAACTTAGAAGACAAATTATTGGAAGGTTAGTGAATTTTCTAGTTTTATTTTTTATTTATTTCAACAGTTAGCGTCCTGAAAGCCTTTATCCATTCTGCATAGTGACCAACCAACTCAACGGCCATTTTTTGAGCACCGGAGCGTTGTTCGATTGTATACCATATAAAATACATATTTGGACAAAATTGCTTGATATGAAATATGACAACATTACAAATATTTGGTCATTAAAGTTATTAATTATATGAAAATGACCCTACTCCACCCATCCCCTCCCCTTAAAAAAAATATTTTTATTCCGTTCTTTTTTTTAATGCAATTATCTTTTAGGATTTTCGTTTTTACAATACACATGTGTGCACATGTGTAGTCACATACATGGGTAGGTAGCAGTTACCTGTCTTGTTACGTAATATTAACGTTTCTCCAGGTGTTTACAGTATGCAAAATTTAAAAAGGGCTATTTCATAATATTCTCTGAATCATTGTATTTATAAGCCACAATTATTTTATTACATTGTACTTGCTTTTCGGCAGTACATATATTAAAATTGGAACGATACAGAGAAGATTAGCATGGCCCCTGCGCAAAGGATCCCGCGCAATCTTCGTGGTATTGTCCCACTTTTAAAGAGAAGAGAGAGAAAGGAGAGGGGAAAGAAAAGGGAGAGAAAGAAGGGAAAAAAAGGGAATTTTGGAACAATCGAAAATGATAATTGTACAGGTATGTTCCATTTAATTTTTGCACTATTTTTGAATTGAATTAAGCCCCTTTTTTATATAATTTTAGTGAATAAATATGAATAATTTAAATATTTATTAATTAATTGATTTTAAATATTTTAAGGCAAAATCAATTATTTTTCTTGCACATGCCTTCTGATTTATCATAATATTTTTTATTTCCAGACTCATAAGGCATTTAATTTATTATTTAATACATATTTAAAGCTTAATTTCTTGAATTTCAGGCACTATTTTCAATTAAATTAAACTTCCTTTTAAGGCGTTTTTTGGAATTTTTTTCAAGAGTTATCGCCCCTTTTTAGCATATATTTGTTATTTTCAGCTTTATTGTCAAATGAAATGATTTTTTCCCTTTAAATTGTAATATTTAATCCTTGTATTTTGTGTCTTTTTAAATTCCTATGGTGTAGTGGTAACACACTTGCCTAATTTATTAGGTAAGGGACCTGGGTTCGAATCCCGGTGGGTTTTCGTTTTAGACACATTATACAAGTATTTTCAAAATATGAATTTAAAAAAAACTTTCCCTCTGCTTTTATAAGGGCTTGGGACCTTCTAGAAATGTACTGTAAATACAGACAAGTCTAGGCAGCATTAGAAGTTTTTTTTTTGTACAGTTTTTTTGGTTTTTTGCTTTTTTTGGTTTTTTTTGTAGGTTTTGTGATCGGTTTACTCAGACGGAGAGTCTGAGTCTTCAGCTGGTCTCTTTCTGCTGGTGTATTTCTTCTCCTTCATCTTCTCACACCACTGGTCATAACTTTCTTCTGCTGTTGCAGAACAGAACCAGTTCCCATAGTATTGCTTGTGGGTGTCAGGATTTTTGGGCTCACCGCACATTCTGCATTTAGCTGGTCCCTTTCGTGGCTTATAGTCTCTGATGTTTTGGCCTGCTTCTTTCTTCTTCTGAACCTTCCTTCTGTAAGAGGCGGTTGACCTAGAGACTTTTGGTGACTCCCCTATAGATGGATAGAGCTGGGTCATTTGCTGGGGGGTCAACTGTGGTGTCGGCTGAATTGTCTCCCGAGATGGTACTGGTGGGACTGTCAGTTCTTTGCGGTGTGTCATAGACCCATCAGGCATGACAAAAACATATTGTGTCCTGATTGGCTGAGGTATGATCTTTAATGACTCTCTGGCCTTTGTTGGTGAGGGGGGAAGCCTAGGGGGTGAAGGAAATCTAGGTGGAGAATGTGGTGGTGGCGTCCGGATTCTGACCGTAGACTGACCAGCTGTGTTTGGCGGCAGTTTGTACTGGTAGGCTGGAGCAGTCTGAGTCATCAAGCTCTGAGGCTTGGTCAAAGCAGGAAGGACGGGCTGAGGGGCAGTGACAGGGGGGTTGGAGACCTCAATTCCCTGCGACAGCACCTGTTCCTCCCTCTTCTTTTGCTTCCTTTTGTCCCTGTAAAACAAGAAATAACTAAGCTATGTCTACAAAAAAAAATAATGTCACATAGGGCACTGAATAATTATAACATGTAATACAAATACATACACTTACCATAACATCAGAGTTGTATTGTTTATAGCCAACAATTGAATAGCTGTCATGCACATCACTCTGGCATTGTCAAGTACTACATCTCTAATCCTGTTGTATGATGTGAGAACCAGACTCCACCTAGAGATGGTCGGTGTGTTGGGGCGCTTCTGAGGAGAAGGGTACAGCTCCATCAACCGTCTAACTACTGCCTCCATGTAGCGGTTAGAATCCGGGAAGGTGGCTGGTCCCGATGCACTCCCGACAAAGGATCTGTAGAAGAAATAAGAAAAAAATGAACTGTTTGTTTACAGTGAATTATTACTTGAGTATTATAAAGTAAATTTCATGAAAATAAATTACCTCTTTGTTTTCTCCTGATTGGCCTTAGGAGTTTGTTTAGCTGTTTTTGCTGCCATAAATCTACCTTTGGGGGGAGACTTGGTCCTTGGTTGAAAGACTGTGGGTCTTTGATCTTGGGGTTGAAGTCTTTCCCAAAGGGCGATCACTCTGTCTTCCTGTGCCTTAGTGAGTGTCCTACAATTTCTAAACTGCACAAGACAATCCGCCAGGTCCTCCACTTCCTGCCTTCCTGTGGTAACTTCCGGTAACTCTGAATCCTGTTAGATGAAGCCTTAAAAATGATACACTGATTAAACTAAAGTAAATAATATACAGCACTTTAATAATGCTACTTACTGTTTCTTCCATCTCTGTTTCTTGGTGAGTGGGGGGTGTCGTTGGCCTTTGGTCACCTGTTTCCTGAGGCACTGGCTCTGAGGCAGGCAAAGAAGTTGCTTGAGTAGTACGGCCCTCTGCTCTGGCTCTGGCTGGTGATCTCGATCTTCTGGGCACAGGCTTTGCGGACTCGGTCCCCACAGAGATATCTATATCTGGTATGGTCATGTCCTCCAAGGCCTCCTCCTCGTCGAATCCCTCGTCTACATCCTCCTCCTCCTCAGCCTCTGTCTCCTCTTCCTCCTTAACGTCCTGGAGGGCTTTACCCGTCTGTGAGTACAGGTACTCGATACCTATCATCTCTCCAGTGTGGACTCTCGGAGGCTGGAAAGCTGGATCTAGAGGGGTACCAAGGACAGTCTGTGCCAAGTGGTTGACAGCGTGGCGTAGAAGTCCGCTGTACGTGTGACACAGCGGAGCTTCTACTTCCACGGCCTGAAAAGCCCTGTCCTGGTTCCACCTGTAGAGTCCCTCCAGTAAATAGGCCTGGTAGTGCACGTCATTTGCACTGGTCCCTAAAAATATATTAAACAGAATAAAGGTTTGCACAAACATCATTTAAAGAGAATCAGTGTTTATATTAGGCATATGATTAAAGGTTCTTACCAGGTATGAATCTGTTTAGGTGGAGGTGGAAAGATTCAAGCGAAGTAGACCCTCTTGCGCATCGGTAGGTGTTTAAGGTCTTATCCCCCTTCTTTAAGGTACCCGTCTGTGTATACAGAGAAACATTGGGCGGATCTTGCACACACTCGACGTGCCTCTTCTGGCTTTCCCACATGTCTCGGGCTTTGTCCTGGTCGATGAGGGGGGTTCCAACTAGATCTCTGCCTTGCTCTCCTGCATAAACCTCGAGCAGTTCCTCCACGAGCTGTTGAATCATGCTCGGGCTCCTAGTAACTCTCCGGCAGTGCCTGGCAAGCTCCTTCTTCGAAATCCAGTCACTTTCCTTCCCCCGGATGGTTACCCCTTCTTTCCTCGCCTGACTCTCTTTCGCTTCTTTCAGAGCAGACAAGTCCTCTTCGCTCCACTGAAAAATGCAACCAGACAACCGCTTCATGAACTGAGGGTACAGGGCATGGGATTCGGTGGTGCAGGCACTGGCAATCCTCCTCATGTAGTGCCAGATGTCCAGCCTCACTTGGGTCGCACTCCACTGGTCAAACTTTTTCCCAATGAAGTTAGGCCCACAGCAATCCCTGTCCACATAGATGACCTCTGGTGGAGGGACCCCACTGTCCCTGTACCTGTTCTGTAGTCCCTGAAACATGCTGTCTAGTCCCGCTCCTTCACCAGCTGTCAGGACGGAGATGAGCACCTGTCCATGCTCGTTGCCGACGTTGGTGGCCCAAGCAGCTGTCTCCGCAGCCGTACCCTGTAGTTTTCTCACGACTTTCTTGGTGGAGTCCACTTTGATGATTCTCCCAAACACTGAGGTGATGGCCGCCTTCACTTCCTCTAGCCGAGTGAGAACGTCTTGGCAGTAGATGGACAGGAGCCAGTGACAGGACGGAACCTTTGGTGGTGTCGGGGGTGGCGGAAACTTGATGTCAGACAGGAGCCCCCTCTTCTGTGCGTTGGTAAAAGTCTGACAGTCGCTGAGGTACCGAGCTGTCCTTCTCAACATTTCCTCTCCATGAAGCTCTGCGAGGTTCTCCCTCAGTCTGGCCACGCTGTTTCCCAGTCCTCGCTGACGCATCATCTTGACCACCTCCATGTCACATGCCATCAGTCGGGTCAGGATGCAAGGAAACTGCAGACGGTGGCCGACGTCCAGTTGGTTGAGCAGTTCCTCGCTCCAGCTACTGAGCTTCTTGTGGCACTTGGGACACTCCAGATACTCTGATGCCAGGTAGTAGTAAGAGGACATGGTGAGAACTTTGCGCAGCGTGCGGTAGATGCCAGACGATATCATCTCCTGTCCCTTGCAGTTGGCCTCTGGACAACTCAGCTTCACTCGCCACAGTTTCTTTGGCATCCACAGGCAAATGGGCCTAGAGAAGTATCTGAAAGACATAGTATAATGATAAAATAATGTGTTTTGTTTTTCTCTCTTCATAACAAAGTCATTAATTTCACTTTTATGTTTATTACCTGTCAATGACGGGAGGCTGAGTGCACACCAAAGGAGGGGTGGGAGGATGGTACCACATCCGGTCAATGGTATCGAAGCTCATCTCCGGCTTCCCCTGCTTGTTAACGCGGAACAGGGTTCTGGATATCCACTTCTGGTCGAAATGATCCAGAACCTGTTTCCACGCACTGTACACAACATCTACAATATTTGTACATAAAATAAGTACATTACATACACTCAATGAACTTAAGTCTTTTTCTTAACAACAAATATGCATTTTTAAAAATAATTTTCAAAGCTGGGATATTGAAAACCACACACCAGTGAGAAAACAGGGTTACAAGTGACATTAAACGTACATATACATGTATATATAAATATAATGTATATGATATATACAGATGTAAGGTGCAATTGTTACAAAATAAGCTACGCCACTCTACAAACCTACACCGTTAACTCACCATAGGAATACTGCGTACGAAAACTGTAAAAAATTCATTGTTTAATAATTTTCCACACATGAGTTTTACTATGTATTCATTATTCAAGGTAAATACCTTGTTTTTGTCGGCACTTACGATTTGACAGGACCTCCATTGCCTCAATATCACGAACTGCCTCTACCAGATCCTTATCCTCCATGCAGCCGGCGTCGACAGCTTCTACGGGGGGCTGAGTTGTGGTAGGAGCTGGCTCTGTTGGTCGAGTAGCGGTAGCGGGCACTTTCTCCTTCTCGGTTCTCTTACGCCGTGCCACGACCTCCTTCTCTTTGGCTATCGTGAAGGCCTCGGGGAAGAACTTGAGGTACTGCAGGAGTCTGTGCTTGTTGTACGAGATGGGATGGTCTGTCTCTGGGTCGTTATCTTCAGACATCACACTGCCCATCACACCGGTCACCCATCCCAGGTCATTCTCGAGTAACCACTTAAATGTCTGGCCCTTGTACTTCCCAAACTGAACGACGAGCTGAGATAACACGTACCTGGTGGACCTCGCAGCTCCGAGACCTCCGAGAACCGAAGCTCTCTCCTTGGCGTTCTTCATAGAAGTCGGTCCATCCACGAGTGGCTTGGTGATGGGGATATAACTGGCCGCAGCCTCCGTCCGCATAAGCCTGAGCTCACCAGTAATGGTGCGCTCAAACTTGGGCTCTAATGCACTGACACTTCTGGGATTTTTCCTCTGCATGACTTTAATTACCTTTAAACTTCACAATTTTAACAAAATCAAAATATTAGATACAAGAAGCAATTTTGGCGCGACCACAACAAAGAACAAAAACAAGCGTCTAAATGGAGGAGATTGGCTGGTAAGTTTCAGTCCATTTTATAAATATTTAACAAAGATTAAGTAAAAATTTAAGTATATCTTAAAAAATCGTATCTAGCAGTACTGTTTTCTCATTAAAACCATCTCATTTTCAAGGAAAATATCTTATATCGGCGTCTTAAATAAATATACACAATGTAAACATGTCGCTGATAAACAACATTGTTTAAGAAAGTAATGATTGATATTAAATAAAACCGAGTGTACATAGCAAAAATCTAGACTTAAATTAACAAATAAAACATGAAAACAGGTTTACTTTAATACAAATATCACTCGATTGACGTTTTCATTCAATACACACAATGAAAACAATGTGCAAAAAAAGCCGGGAAACTACGTGATGATTTTTTGCTTTAAAAACATATTTAATTTTAATCAATAAAGGTGTGCATTTACGGAGCAATTGATTATGAATAAATAAACGAAATTTTACCTGATTTTCCGATGCACAAAGGTTAGTTATTGTATTTTCCAAAATTTGTAAAAGTTGGCGTCACTTCCGAATTTCCTCTATTGATAATCGAAAAACATCTCAATATCAATAAGTAAGCCTTGTCACCTTATGCAACCCGCCTCAGTTAAACTTACCTTTTAGAACTGAATTGATTGGTACTAAATTTGGAGTTAAACTCTTATTTAAAATAAAGAAACTGGACTTTTCAATTTTCACTATATATCATGCGAATTCTCAAATATGGCGACCGTCCCACTTCTCTGTAGAAGGCTTGCTCTGATTGGTCAGATTATTAGAAAGTTGGACAGAAGTGGAACAGAAGTGGGACAAAAGTGGGACAAATCCAGCTCTCTCATTGGTCTAGAAAGTGGAACTCCACCACGAAGATTGCTCAGCTAGTAGCGCAAGGATGACACGCAAATTCGTGAAGCGTTCCATATTTTTCTTTTTCCGATATTTCCCCTGAAATTTAGAGGAAAAAAAAAACAACAACAACATATTTTTAAATTTTATTTATTTTTAGTTTTTTCACCTCTCTTTATTGTATTTCGACTTTAAAATGAATTTGCTAAACTTCATTTCAATTTTTGGAAACCAAACGCGGCGTTTGGTAGATAAAAGAGAATAAGATGGAAATTCGAAGAAATTGGAACGAGGGCGATATCTGATTGGTCGAACATTTTGGGACCCACCGCTGAGATTCTGAAGCAAGCATGCGAATGGAAGACGCGCAAATTTGCAGAGCATTCCATATACTCTTCCCGTATTGCTATTTTTTTTTATTATTATTATTATTTAATGACATTGAGGTAAAAAAAAATTAACTCAAAGGGAGGGGGGGGGGGGCGCACTGGCGTGTATAATATGAATAGCGTAATTCGTTTTAAATATTATTCATATCTTGGTTATTGTTTGATATCTTCTTTTCTCCCTATATTAATACTCTTTTTTTTCTTAGAAAAAAAAAGAAAAGTAAAGTATAATGAAAACAATTAAATAGAGAAAAAAAATCTGTTATATACACTGTTACACTTATATACAGGTGATTGTTTAAACGCTGGACATACGAATGATAAACGTTGACTGTACGTCGCATTTTAGAAAAACGGAGTATGTGTAAGAAAGATTTTAGAGAGTGAGTAAAACATGGGAATACGACACAGAGGTAAAATAAAAAGGCGAGGGTGTAATTTGGGATGTTGACCCTGCCCATTTAGGCCCGTCCGTGAGACATTGATTATATGTGACTGCACTCTGTTTCTTAAACACTTAATTTCTACGCAGCGCCATTGTTTTAAATTCTGTCATTGACCATACTAATCATACTTACCTGGTGCAGAGGGCACCCTGATCCCGAAGGGGGTCCCTCCAGGGCGAGGCCTTTCCATTGCACTCCGGATCGGCTGAACCCTGCGATCGCCCCAAATGCGGGCGACTCGGGCACGTAATTTTTAAGTGTGGGGGTCTGCGTTCGCGCTTACCCCTGGTACATCAATTTAGAATAAGAGAAAAAATATGCACTTCTGTAACTGTATTAATTCAATAATTCACAAATTTATATATCATTTTTTATGCATGATGTTAATTTACTGCATGCAGATATATGTCTTTTTTCTTAATGCACTTTATTTTATTTCTGTCAATTTCATTTGTTTATCAATTTGATTTTTAGTTACATTAATTTCATTTTTTCATTGATATTTTTTGTTACTTTTATTTTTTAATTGTTCCTGTTGAGGGTTGTGTGTGTTTTAAATTTTGACTTTTTGAAAGAAGATAAGAAGTAATTTATTTATTTATTTATTCGCATTCTTCAAATTTTCTTTAACACGTTTTTTTTTCACCATGACACAAGTTAGAAGGAGTTATGTCCCTTTGACCGTAGCCTATTGTTCACGTAATGCCCACTGTGACGTCGTGTTCGTAACAACAAAATCAAAATCGTCACAGAAGTGTGGACTCCATTTTTTTGTGTGCATTTCCAATATTCAGTGTGAGAAAGTCAATGGAATTTTCCTGAATTTTCAAAGTGGATATCAATTTCATACAGCGTATATAGCAATGTTTTACATCATGGATTACGTTCAAGTTGGAAAATATTTCTCTGCAAGTTAATTTGCACTAGAACTTAGAAGACAAATTATTGGAAGGTTAGTGAATTTTCTAGTTTTATTTTTTATTTATTTTCCTGAAAGCCTTTATCCCATAGTAACCAACCAACTCAACGGCCATTTTTTGAGCACCGGAGTGTTGTTTGATTGTAAACCATATAAAATACATATTTGGACAAAATTGCTTGATATGAAATATGACAACATTACAAATATTTGGTCATTAAAGTTATTAATATATGAAAATTTCCACCCATCCCCTCCCCTTAAAAAAATTATTATTTTTATTCCGTTATTTGTTGTTATGCAGTTATCCTTTATGATTTTCGGTTTTACAATACACTTGTGTGCACATGTGTAGTCACATACATGGGTAGGTAGCAGTTACTTGTCTTGTTACGTAATATTAACGTTTCTCCAGGTGTTTACAGTATGCAAAATTTAAAAAGGGCTATTTCATAATATTCTCTGAATCAATGTATTTATATGCCACAATTATTTTATTACATTGTACTTGCTTTTCGGCAGTACATATATTAAAATTGGAACGATACAGAGAAGAATAGCATGGCCCCTGCGCAAGGATGACACGCAAATTCGTGAAGCGTTCCATATTTTTCTTTTTCCGATATTCCCCCTGGAGGAAAAAAAAAAACAAAACAACATATTTTTAAATTTTATTTATTTTAAGTTTTTTCACCTCTCTTTTTTGTATTTCGACTTTAAAATGAATTTGCTAAACTTCATTTCAAT
>NW_026938289.1:0-116423 GCF_032062105.1 Saccostrea cuccullata
AAGGGCACCTGCATGCGCGTGAGATCTTGCTATTTTGACCATGTCATCATGTCTGTACTACTATTATATCCTTATATTATGAGTTTCAAAGCATTTCATCCAATATTTAAAAAGTGACGGCTAAATCTATTATATTGGTCATTTCATGTGTTACACGTGCGCGCACATGCACGCACGTGCGCGCAAAATGACCTTCGTTCCGCACATCTACATAACATACCTAGTGACCCTAAAAAGGTTTCACCTAGATCGGATGAGTAGTTTACGAGAACACTCGCGGACAAAAAAGTACTGGAGAACAAAGAAAAAATTCAGAAAAAGTAAAAACAATATGTTCCCAAACTTCGTTTGGGGAACATAATTAAGAAAACCAGTCATGAATATGGGAGTTTTTTTTTCGAATAACCCTAACCCTGGAAATGTATTCAGATTGCCTACAGTCTCTCAGAAAACGGTAATAAGTATATTCATGGCCTCTTCTTTAAAACAAAATCAAATTTAATATAAGTATCCGGGTTACAACCTTTCATATGATTTCAAATTGAATGACATGAAAATACCACATGTTCTACATATTTCTGCAAAAGTCGTAAAGTACGGGTAAAAGAAAGTTGAAATTGATTATGACGTCATAATGGATCTAACACAAAAAAATTAGTCACAAGTTATTTACTAGATCTTGACCTTAATTGCGCAGTTCATGTTTTCCATGTAAAGTCAATGATTTAATTTCAAGAGAAGTGATCGGAATCTATAATATTTTATTTTGTTCTTTATTTAGATAAGGCAGATTTATATTAACGTTATCAAAATATGGCAAGTTCTATATAATTTTTCTTTAATAGTTTTGACAATTGTAAATTCTTCTTATTTCTGGGTTAATTTCAGGCAAAGTAAAAACATAGGGGTGTCAAAGCAATAACAAAATACGTGAAAATTTTACCAAAGTGTCATACTAAAAAAAAAGAATAAATATTTTATATGATGCCCTAACGAATTTCCATTGAAAAATGAACAGAATGAAACTATTCCTTTGTATTTGAGATTGAAAAAACCTTCAGGATATCAAAAATATCAGAGGAAAAAATGGATATACCCCTTATCTAAAAGAATTGCTTTCCTGAAAGATTTTATGCATGTAATAAACTGTTTCTTTCAAAAAGAGATAATATAGCTCATCCAGATCATAACCTGATAAGTACGCTACAACATTACATCAAAGATTCGGGTGTGTCATTATTAGGTTACGCAGATGACCACTCTGCATACGACAGTTTTAATCCGAAGATTTTCGCTGATGAGAAACATGTAACAACAAATTTAGAAAAAGTATTGGTTACCATCAATGACTGGATAAATCTGAACAAACTAAAACTTAACCCTAGTAAAATTGAATTTGTACTATTTGGCAGTCAACAGATGTTATCTCTATCATCTTCCATTTCCCTTAATGTAGTGGATACGGTTGTTAATTCATCTCCTTTTATCAAATATCTTGGATGTTACCGGTATCTGGACGAAAATTTAACTTTCAAAAAATTTGTCAGTGAAAAATGCAAAATAATTGCATTGAATTTGTACTTGATTAAACAAATTCGCCAATATCTTAGTGATGTTTCGTGTAAACAAATTGTACAGTTCCTTGTCACTAGCCATTTAGATTATGCAAATAGTGTCTTGTACGGATTGCCAGAGTGTACCATTAAAAGACTACAGTTGTTGCAAAATCGTGCTACAAAGCTTGTGTTGAAGCTGAGGTCTACGGATAGTTCTACTGAAGCACTCAAACGACTACACTGGCTACCGGTACCCTTCTGCATTAAATTCAAACTTGCATGCATTGTCTTCAAGTGCATTAACGTCAGTGACAACCCACAGTATCTTAAAGAAATGCTCAGTTTACGAACATCATCATATGGCATTCGATCCTTAAATCCCGCAGCGAAAACATTGAACGTCCCGTCCGTAAGACGCAAAACTTTTGCCTCTAGGTCTTTCGCGGTAGCTGGACCTTCAATTTGGAATGAGTTGCCAACGAACGTTCGAATGTTAACTGATTTCTGTATTTTTAAACGACGTCTCAAGGCGTTCTACTACACATGTGCTTTTAAATAACATTTTTATTGTGAACACTAGTATATTTTATTTAAACAGCCAGTGATCATGTAGACTTTATTTGATATTTAAACATATTATACTTTCATGTAAATTACTTGAATCTGATTCGTCGAGAAACATTTGATAAAAAACACTACTACCCGCTGAATAATGAAGCCACGCCCTCCTGCGTAGCAACAGTCAACATTGCTTGACGACGGGTGGTATTACAAAAAATAGCGACTGCGCGGAATTTATGCGCGCACGGTTCACTGTAATATGTATTTGTATAAACATTCAGTATAATATAATAAATATTGCATGTAGTTGAATGTAACATTGAAAATTTTCACCCCTCGAAAACCATTGTCAACCTCGGCTGCGCCTCAGTTGACAATGGTTTTCTTGGGGTGAAAATTTTCAATGTTACACTCAACTGCATGCAATATTTATGTAATATACATTGTTTTTTATCATACGTATATATTCTATTGTACGTACAGCGCCAATGATTGCATGCTATGTGTAAAATTGCACGCTTTAACATATTTTATTAATAATAATAAAATAAATAAGTATCTAATTCAAGTTTACACTTTACCAATTTTATATACTTTTTTTTCTTTTTTCCCCTCAAAAAACTATGATCCCTATTTTCTGATAAAAGCAATTTTTTGAAACGTTTGGTAAAATTTCAATGATTAAAAATATATAAAGATTATATCCCACATAATGTATTCTATAAAAATTTTCTTTCACAAAGTGCGATTGATGTCAATTCAGTTTTAGCAAACTTACTCTTCATTATTACCACTTCTATCCATCGTCTCAAGCCACTGTCCGGAGTCCGCATATACGAGGGCTGTTCAATAAATAATGTCCTCGGTGCTCAGAAAGAAGCAAAAGAAGCTTTTCAATGATTTATTCTTCATGATTTTACTAATTAATCTCTTTTAAGTAAAGTACATGTCCGTAACATTTTTTATCCAATTTCTGATCGTTTGTAGAACTCATATTAGGATATGACCCTTAGTATACTGGAAAATGGCAGATCCAATGATTTCTCGGACTTGTTTCTTCATTCTGATAGGTGTTTTTTCCAAGTTTGGAAATAGAAACAAGTCAAAAGGTCAAAAATCTGGCGAATAATGTTCATGTGAAAAAACATTAACTTTCTGTTTATCCCGAAATCCCCTTAACTCTTCATGGCATGCGGGTTCGGACGCTGTCTTTAAGAAATTCAATGTAGTGGATTCCTGATTCTGGGTCCTTCCTCTAATGAACCCTTTGATTTTTTTTGCCAAAAAAGTGCTTTCTAGACTCCTCCAGAAATTAAACCGTCTCTCCCAATATGATTTTGAACAACAATGCCACTAATGTTTAAGAAAATTACAAATAAATCTGTCTTTGTGCTCTTGCATACCTCTGCACTTGTCAGACATTCGCCGTTTTTATCAAGTACATCTTATGGTAAATTTTGGTTTTAGGGTTCTAAGCAATAGATTCATGTTCCAATATCTGTTTTTAAATAAAACAAACGTGGATAACTACAATTACTGATATTCTAAAACAATTGTTAAGAATTTCGTACACGCTGTCATTTTCACTCATTTTTCAAAATATAGGATGACCTTTGAGTATCAAGCTTTTTTACCGTCAAACGTTTCTTAAATACAGTGTAAACTACCCCCGATGTGATGTCTATCAAATTTGCTATGTGTCTAAAAGTCATTCATTCATCATCATATATTATTTGTTGAAATTTGGCGAACAGTGCACAAGTTTTTATAATTTTTGTTGGCAGGAGGGTACCCATTTTTGATGCCCATTATATAATTTTTTATCATTGAAATCCACCTGCTCTTTTGTCTATAAAACAGGCATTGGTTGCTGTAAATGTCACATATTTCAATAAATATTTCTTTGGGATTTTTAACAAGTTTTACGGCAACTTTAATGAAGCTTTTATTTTCACTCTAGTTTACTGATTCTTTACCATTCATTTATAATGCAGTGTCTCGAAAAGCCCTTGTTTCACAGCTTCTCACGATGAAACTATGTGATGAAAAGTGGTCACATAAACTGTTATGAATTCATAAAAGATTCAATAATGAAAGAAAGTCAAGGTTAATTTCTTATGATATCTGTAATGTATGTCATATAGTTCAGGACATTATTTATTGAACAGCCCTCTGTAGCAACCTCTAATGATAAAACGCCGCTTAATGATACAAAAAGCATTAAGCGTTGCAATTGCAACGCTTAATGCCATAAATTATTGCATTAGTAGCTGACATTCTCGACCGCTAATGCTAAATCGCCGCTTAATGATAGAATTATATCATTAAACGGCGCAAATGCAGAGCAACACTGACATTAAATGAAACAAGCAAATATCGACATAGCCGACGACTACTGATACACATTAGTGTACATCATTAGGTGTTGCAGCTGCAACCTTTAATGCTATAAGATATAGAAATTTCTTGCAATATCTAAGAGACACACACATCCACCTTTTCTGTACAATGAGATATAATTTGCCAAATCTTTCATATGTGCCCGTGTGCTATATAAATGGTAATTATTGGAGTTTTACTATGTTTTCTAGGTAGTCAATGGAACTTATAAGTTCCGGATTTTTAAAAGGGAGAGAGATAACTGAGAGAAAGATACAAAGAGGTAAACAAAATGATAACAAAATCCTTTTAAAAGAACCCCCTTTTTTAGTGAAAATACACAGAAAAAACAAATTCCTTCTAGTTTGATACAACAATTTGAATACTCAACCTAAATTATTTGAATATTTTTTGTTAAAACTTTGTATTTTAGATTTGATACAGCTTAACACATGTCACAGTAAACGTTTTAGATATATATATCGAAAAATATATTAAAATAAAATACGCATGCTAACTCTCGATTCCCGCCTACATTTTGCAACCATTTAAATCAATATTAATGGCAATTTGGCCATTTATTCTTTGCTTAATGCAAAGAATAGTTCAATAGAAATTGATGAATCGCTCTAATACCAGCGCTAAATAGTAAGTTATCCATAACTCCAGCTCTTGAAAAAAAGGTAGTAAACGATATTTTCCATTGAAATCGGACTTTCAAGCATCACCATATTTTGAAATAGTCTTGGATGTGATTAAATGTTTCTTATAATTATATCTTTTTTTTATATTTTAGTCAAATAAATAAAGGGTAATTGAATTAATAAAATGTAATGTTTCAGATGTAAATCGCTTTGAAACTGGTGGAAAATAAGCATTTTTGACGTTTTCTGTCAATAAACATATGATTAACCTCCCCCCCCCACCCTTGACACACACAAAGCTTTGGTATGAATTTGTGAAATAACAGTCCATATTACCTGTTAAAAGGATTTTTTGTTTCAGGGTTTTCTGAGTTTGTTATCCCCAAATGTAATAATTGATATTTGTCTTTACTTCTCATTGTGCATAATGGTAATGTCCAGGCGCGGATCCAGGAATTGAAGTTAGAGGGGGCGCCAAAAGTAGGCAAGGGGTCTGGGGGCCGCCTTGAGGCCCCCAGTGGGTCCAAGGCAAAGCCCTGGTGGGGGTCCAGGGGGCGAAGCCTCCAGAAGCTCCTGGGTTTTAGAGATTTTGTAGGGTAAAAATTAGGTCTACCAAGTAGATATATTTACATTTTCTAGACAAAACTCTGATTTACGTTAACTTTGACAATTTTAGGGGGGCGCCGGGTGCGCCCCCCTTAAATCCGCCACTGATGTGTACTGTCTCTGAAATTCTATTTTTTGTATCTAGGCTGTTTATCCGTGGATATAATAAAACATGTCATGAATGTGTTCAAATTATATAGGCCACAGAGTGAGTTATTTTTGTCCTCGGAGAAAGTGTGCTTACACTGAGGTTTGTTGCGCCTGACTGACAACTGTACATTTGATTGTTACGATTTGACATCTCTTTAGTTTTTCTTTTATCAAGAATGGACATACATAAGGGATAGATAATTGAAGAAAAATACACAAGTCTATAAAAAAATTAAAATAGTTTTGAAAAGACGAAATTTAAAAAATTTAAAAGTGTGGTGCCAGGTGGATTCGAACCCGCGACTTTAAAAAGATGTATTTCACGGCTTGAAACAACTCATTTTTTTTTTTATCTTTTATTGATAATAATCATTATGTACATTTCATATGTTTAAAAACATTCATGACAGAGATACTAGAAAAACAAAAACAAAAATGTTATAAAATGAATAATAACACCCCCTCTGTTTCTTTTACTAGAGGGTTCTTGTATAAAAATAATTTAGAGAATACATACTTTTATCAAAAGTATCAAATTTATATATTTTATCAAATTCTAGAGTATTAAATATTCTAACATCTACATCTTTCATTAAAGTTTCTAGGTGATAAACGACAAAATTGTTTTTAAAATCCTGTAATTCCTTACAGCCAATAAACAGGTGTATTATATCTTCAACTCCTGACAAACAAATAGGACAAAGACTTGATTCAGTTTTACCAATTTTAAAAATTTTTCATAAGTAAATATTACATTGTGATATAATTTAAAATCTAATTCAATGATTTCAGGTTGTTTGTAAAACTCCCATAAGACAATCCATCTATTAATAAAAACATCAGATTCATGTAAATTAAATTTTTCTCTCCAAAATGTATTTGAAACAGGATATTGAAACAATTTTTTGACCAACAATTTATAAAATATTTTTGTTGAACAAATACTCAAAACTATATTTTGATTTTCATAATTAATACAAAAATCTGCCATAAAACTGGCATTCTTGAACTCCTTTTCTTTTACATATTTTGTCCATTCTATTGGCATACTTTGTAAAAGAATATTGTAATTTTCCTTGATTTTCATAATATTTGCATCAGGATTTTTCTTTAGAATAATATCAAGAATATAAGAACTAGGTAAAAAAAACGGTATAACTTCGTACGAAATATCTTTAACATGTGTAATTCCTGGATTTATGAAATCATTCCACTTTAACATTTTACCATTTGATTGAACTTTTAAATTATAAAATAAACAGAAATTATACACATCATCTTGTTGTTCATTATAAACAATATTATTTTCTAGAGCATACCAAGCACTTAAAAGTTCTTTGTAATGTTGAGGTAAAAATAATAATTCTTTATAAAACAATCTTAGCATTAGTATTTCCGAATTTGCTTTCAAATTACATACCCTAGACAAAAAATATTTGAAAATGTATTTCCATACAAAATCTTTAGATGTACAGAAATATTTAGCTAAGAATTTAAGTCTAAATGACAACATTTTAAGATATATATCATTTATTATCAAACCGCCATTATGTTTATCACCAACAATAGTTTTGTAAGACACTAAATGTGCTCCATAATTCCATATAAAATTTATACATTCTTTTTGTATTGTATCTCTTGCCCATTTAGGCAGGATATAACAGACAATGCATACCACAATTTTGACATCAACAAAGTGTTTATTACAACTACTCTTCTCTGAAGTGTTAACTTTCTTTGTCTCCATAAATTTAGTATTTGTATTATTTTTTGTACTTTGTCCTTCCAATTCAAAGTCTCACATTCTTTTTCATTTTTACCGAAATATATGCCAAGTATTTTCATAATATTTGTCTCAGAAATTTCAATGTTCTGTTTTACATCATTTGATAAACAACCAGAACCTATACACATTATTTCAGACTTTTGAACATTAATTTTGGCACCTGATGCATTTCCATACAATTCAAAAACTTTTAAAACTTCTATAACAGAATTTGTATCTGATACCGCCATAGTTGTGACATCAGCATGTTGAAACATTAACGCAACCTTGTCTGACATTGGAATTGGAATCCCTTTTATATTTGTATTGCATTTCATGGCATGATACAAAGGTTCTGCTGATAAAACATATAACAATGCAGAAATAGGACAACCTTGTCTTACTGAATTTTTTATAGGAAAATAATTTGTCAAAAACCCATTACATTTAACACTACTAAAAATATCATGATAAAAAATCTTTATTCACTTCTTGAAATAAGGTCCAAAACCAAATGTATCTTAAACATCACATAAGTATTCATGACTAACTCTATCAAAAGCCTTCTCTTGATCAATTTTAACAATATATCCCTCTAAATTATCCATTTCTACTAAATCAATAATATCTCGAATACTAACAAGTGTATCTGCTATATCTTTTCCTATAATGCAGCATGTTTGACTATCTGATACAATATTTGGTAAAACAAGTTTTAATCTATTAGCCATGACTCCTGCAATAATCTTATAATCAACATTAAGTTAACTTATAGGTCTCCAATTTTTAAAATATTTTTGTCTCCCTTTTTCTTATACAACAATCTTATAATACCCATTTTCATTGTGTGCGACAATGTTTCTTTTGTTTCTACTTCTTTATATACTTTAAATAATATTTATATATATTAATATAACTCTCAGATTTTGTATCCATTGCCTCGTTTTCTACCTGTTCCTCGTTTTCATGATCACTTGCGACACCTGCAGTACTAGAGGGTTCATTCGCGTTTTCCACATTTTCCTTCACGTTAGAACTTGTTTTTAATTCATCTCTCGTATCGTTTTCATTTGTTTCTCCGCCATCTTCTCGAACACTCTCGTTCCTTGCGATTCAGTTATTTCTATTTCTGATTCCCTCTCTTGTGCCTCCACGTCTTTATTCTCGCGATCGTCCTCCTTATTCACCTCTTCTGACGGCCTATCGTCTGCGTCTGATTCGTGATCACTCAACCCGCACGAACACTCGTCACCCCATTCAAGACAATCAGGACACCATGTCACTGTGCAGGTTCTAGCGTAATGTCCTTGTTTTTTACATCGAAAACAAACAAATTTAGGACACTCTCTGAATAGATGATCGCTTGAATAGCACAAACTACACACGTTCATCTGCCCGTTGTGAATTACTCTATAATATTCTTTTCTGAATTTTATTGTACATGGAAACGAAGGCATATTTGGTGGTAATTTTACTTTCACATACCTTGTGTCATCTGCTATGTTTGTTCCTGGGTAATAACGCCTTTTGATTGGAGATAAAATTTCTACTTTCATAGACGCTAATGTGTCTTCTATTTCTTGATCCTCGATGTATGCAGGAAGATGAAGAAAACTAACCATTACGGAATTTTGCACTACTTCTCTGCAATGAAATGTTTTATCTCCGATCTTAATACCCTCCAAGAGATATTGTATAGGAGCCCTTCCGTCCAGTGTAATTTCATACAAGTTCCCAGATCTAGGAACACAAGCGATCATTGACCCCACTCTTCAATGCTCATTCACAAATTTGATAATATTATCAGGTTTAACCTGCCCATTATCTAAAACATCTACAGTTATTGTGTTTTCACGACAGTAAAATCTT
Source organism: Saccostrea cuccullata (assembly GCF_032062105.1). Lineage (NCBI taxonomy): Eukaryota > Metazoa > Mollusca > Bivalvia > Ostreida > Ostreidae > Saccostrea > Saccostrea cuccullata. Next base: position 9,531 of record NW_026938289.1, read on the forward strand.
TTCACTTTGTTCGTGTTATTTTGAGATCCGCCCTCATGGCCGCCACTCGACGAGGCAGCCATCCTGCCGTTTATTGACTCAAAGTCAAAGAAACGGGTAGAAACAGCTTAAAATGTCTAAAATGTACAGTAAATTATACACAACAAATCAACTGGGCTCCTTTTTAGAAGCTTACTATTTACATTTAAACAAAAACCAAGTAACTATCAGCTCCACGAAATCAATCCGTGCACTCTCGGCTGACAGCAAACCGGGAGTCTCTGAAACCAACTCATATATCAACTGAGCTAGTCTGTCTATATAAATAAGTGGTATAAATTTAAAGCAAATTTTCGAAATCAGGTTTCATTATTTTTTGGGAGTTGAACTATGTCCAATCTCCCATGGGCATCACGTATTTAACATGCACAGTAATTTGTGTTGATTATATAGAGCCGAAAGCGAGGCTACTGTGTCGGCTGATTTACTCCTATGATATTCAACAGAAAACATGCATAAACATCCGCCACAAATAGTTCATGTCATTTTCTTCTGAATTGATCTAATTTTCATAATATAAGTAAATGTAATGATAAAGTAATCTTATTTTGAATATTAGATTTCGTTCAAAGTAAAACTAAATTATAAAGAACTTCGAAAGTTTTTCGTAATGGAACTAATTTCTTTAGTGTAGCGTCCTACAATGAAAGAGATACGAACGACAACTCTACATACTGACGGCAAGCGGTAAATCTAGTCTTTTCGACGTCCGACGGTCCCGGATATTTAGCAATTTCTTTTTAGCGGTTCACAGAATTTATTCAAACTTTTCATGAACATTTTCTTGGTTTAAATGAATTCATTAATGCATAAAAACTTTAGGAAACGTGCGTATTCATTACTAAATCAGCAGTTTCACCTGCCAAAAGCAGTAAAACTAGTACTCTGTTATAAATGTTAAAAAACCAAAAATGGACACCGATGTTTTCGTAAAATCGCGATTAAAAACAACAAAATGAAGTATATATTTTTTTAATAAAAGGAAAACCTCATTTGCATACCAGATAATTTGTACGCACACAAACTCTCACATATACACTGGGTTTTTTTTTAATGTTTGGTCAATATATATTTGTTTTTAACTTGGTATTGTATTTTTCTTCCCAATATTAAAAAAGATTTAGTTCTGACGTTCTCCATGTCTAATGTTTGTGTAATTAAAATACATTTATTTTCACAGAGAAGTTTTATATAACAAACCTGTTAGCTCTTGAAAGGATGCTGTGTTAAAATCCACATTTTATCAACATTGGTATTATTCCTGCGAAATTGAAATTTTCATAACACATGGTAAAGGTACAAAAGAAAAATATATTACAAATTTGTAACTGTGAGCAGTGAATTATATAAATGATCAACTGCCTCTAAAATGAATATAATGGCAGTGTCCATGTTTTGCAATGGGAAACCCAAAATATGTGTAGGATGAAAAAGTAATAGGAGAAGCACAACGTCAATATGTAATAAAGATTCTATGAAAATTTCGTTCAGTGGTGTAAGAGGAGTTGAAGATAAGAGATGGGTATACCTAAAGCGTAACAAACAGATGGACGGAAATCCCGATTAATAAATACTCTCCCGCTTTTCAAGCAGGGGGTATATAAAAAAGGACTAATGTAGGCAGGCAAGCATTATGGCCCATGCATTGTCTTGCTATTCAATGTCTCTGAATGTCTTTCTCAAGACTGTTGCAACTCAAAAAATCTGAAACAGTTGTCTGTATTTGAAGAAATAATATTGTTCACTCACTTAACCTCCCGATCAAAGATTTTATTTTACACAATGTTCAACTCCCACGAGTGCTTTCAGTACTTTGATTTTTGTAGGTTTTTTGTGAATTTCGTCCCTTGGGCAGAGTGCCCCTAAAAAAATCCTATCTTAAATCATTCCTTACATCATAACCTATCAAAATATCACAATTTTATTTTGGGGCAGGCCTGTCCTGAAGGACTTCTCGGCCAAAATCCATGCAAAAATCAATGCTTTAGCGGACAAAATGATGTTTCAGCCAACTTTGGAGGTTTATTGTTAAGTTGTAAACAATAATTTTTTGGTATAAATTACAAATTTAAAAAATATAGACATATATACATTAGAAAACAGCAAATAATGTTTAATATTTAAATGTCACTTTTTCCAGGAAAATGTCCTCTCCTATAGGTCAATTCTTTTGTTAAAGCGAATACATCCTTTCGAAAATGAGGCATTAATTAATATTTACAACTTATGTTAAAGAATGTAATCAACCATGAATAGAACCATTCCCAAGTAAGCTTGGACTTTCTCCTTTTTTGACCTCAAACTGCCCCCCCCCCCCTTTTCAAAAATTCTGGATTCGCCACTGGCAACCTAGGCATGTTTTATCATTCAAATTTACATGTGTTAATCGGAGTCCTAAAGTAAGTATTTCATTCGAGGTATTGTTTATTGATGTCGATTAAAAAAGGAAAATTAAATAAATGTCATTTCAATAAGACCTCTAACTCGTGCTTATTTGCAAACTAGACATTAATTTAAATTCAAACTCCTTAAATAAACTGTATTTAAACTGTACATTTTATTTTGAAAATAAATTAAATGTGCCAAAAACGAGGAAAATTGCAAGAAAGTTCACTAGAATATTGAAATGTATAAGATCCAAGTATTCAGTTTTATCAGAAGGGCGGGGTGTGCTGATTAAAATTTCTCACCAGTAAAGATCTGTTAGAAATGAAAAATATAGGAAAAAATAATAATTTTAAAAATATCATATTTATACAAAAAAACGATGCATGACCAGATCCCGGATTGTTGAATAAGGGTAAAAAAAAATATCATTAAATGTTGCAGCAGCAACGCCTAAAAATACACTATTGTGTATCATTAATCGTCGGCTATGTCGATATTTGCTTGTTTCATTAAGCGTCAGTGTTGCTCTGCATTTGCGACGTTTAATGATATAACTTTATCATTAAGCGATTTAGCATTAGCGGTTGAGAATGTCAGCTATAAATGCAATAATTTATGGCATTAAGCGTAGCAATTGCAACGCTTAATGCTATTTGCGTGGACCCTGAGGTACACGCAGTAAATATATAAGCGAGGTTAAACCGGATGCCATGGGCAAACGACAGGCTACGCATGCCCGAGAATTCTAGAGAGTTCGCACCTTTGGTAATTAATTTGCCCGTAGAATAATTCCCCTATTCGAATTAAGATATTCCATTCATTGGCAAATCGCGCTTTTAAATCTGCATATCGCATTTACATATTCATTGGCGGATCCGATTTTCTAGATTTTACATATACTTTTATATACAAACTAAACATTGATTCTATGATACAACCAGTTAAAAAGTAGGAAGAACTTGCAGTATATAGATACATACATGAACTTAAAAACTTGAATGAAAAACGTCATTCAAAGACAAGTTCTAGCTTTTAAAAGATATAACAAGTTTTCACCGACATTAGTTTTGTGTATCAAGGCTCGCAACATAATTTAATATTTCAGCAATCTAAATATCGTTTGATAGAGATCTGTAGTAACGATTTTTAATGGAGGGGGGTCTATTTTTCCCGAGATTGATCTCTTCCGTATAAATCCAGGACAGGTGTCAAGTCCCTTCCAGTATGGGTTACACGTATTAAAATACATGTAGCCCGATTTTTTAAACTGACAAAACTAAAGGCCACTAATCAGAGATAAAGATTTATCAATTTTGCTTTGAGACTACAATCAGTCATATGTAGGCAGATCTCTTATTGTAGAAAATGTGAACAAACCAACATGGATATTCCCTACACCTAGACTTTTTCTTAATTGAATTTCAGTTAGAAAAACATGCATATGGTCGACGTATTGCAGTCCTTTTTCTAAGGACAGCAACTTGTTTTATCATTAAGCGGCGTTTTATCATTAGAGGTTGCTACATGCTTTCTCCTACCCGTGGCTGCTTGAGCGCAAACAGTGTCGTAATCATGAATATTCATGCCTCTCTGGTGTGACGTCATATTCAGTCAGTGGCGAGTTTTGTTTTCATCGCAATCGAAATCAACAACTGACGTCAACATTATACAAGAAATATTTCCTATACTGCGATTGGATATTGAAAGGTCGCGATAAAGTTCATCATCCGACTATGCTTTACTCGCATTGGTCAATATTTTAATGAGCTACAAAGAACCATGTTCAACCACGGCCAGAACAGGAGAGGAGCGTACATTTTGGCCGTGGTTTGCGACGATGACTTGCATCTTGCTGTAATTGCTTTATCCCATGGAAGCTTAGGTTTCCGACAATTAAACTAAACGTTTTAAGAGAAAACTTCAGTTGTTATGATATGAAATATATACAAAATAAAACAAATCAAATTTTTTAAGCAGTGATTTAAAGGAAACTGCTCAAGTCCTACCTTCCTCACCTTATTCTGCCTCGTTTAAGAAACTGCTTGCAGTTTTGTTTGTAAATGTAATTTCCGAGAACCTTTTCATCATATTGTGAAGTCAACACTTGTCCTTGGGCTCAAACAAAAGAGTACTATAATCAACTTTTATTTACTATAATAGTATACAGTTATGGAATGGGTACGAGGGAAATAGCAAATTTATGCTTCCCCGAGGGAGGTAACTATTTCACAAGGCGGCGTAGCCGCCAATGGAAATAGTTTCCTGCCGAGGGGAACCTAACCCGCTTTTTCCTCCAATTAGCAGCTGCTAATTTTTCTATTAAGTAGATCACTTAATTGTTAAGATTTTATGTCTATGCAGTAACTCCGCGGGCTGACTTATTAGCCAATGAAAAAGCGCGATAGGTTCTAAGTAAGTTAGATCATATTAAGTAAAATTTTAGTGATTAAGAAGGGCGTTGATATGTCTTTTTGTCGAGTTAAAGGCTACAGAAAGGTTTAAATTTAGCTTACCTGAGCCTAGGGCTCAAGTGAGCTTTTCTGATCACTTTTGTCCGTCGTCCGTCTGTAAACTTTTCACATTTTCGACTTCTTCTCAAGAACCACTGGGCCGATTTTAACCAAACTTGGCACAGAGCATCCTTTAGTAAAGGGAAATTTATATTGGGCCAGGTTTTCTTACAAGGGGAGATAATCAAGAAAAGACAAAAATAGGGTAGGGTCATTCAAAATTCTTCTTTTCAAGAACCACTGGGCCAGAAAAACTTAAACTTTCGTGGAAGCATTCTTGGGTAGTGTAGATTCTTAATTGTTCACATCATGACCCCCGGGGGTTTGGCGGGGCCACAATAGTGAATCAAAATTTTTACATCGAAATATATAGGAAAAATCTTTAAAAATCTTCTTTTCATGAACCACTGGGCCAGAAAAGCTGAAACTTTTGTGGAAGCATCCTGGGATAATGTAAATTCTAAATTGTTAAAATCATGACCCCCGGGGGTTGGGCGGGGACACAATAAGAACTCAAACTTTTACATGGAAATACGTAGGAAAATTCTTTAAAAATCTTCTTCTCAAGAACCACTGGGCCAAAAAAGCTGAAACTAATGTGAAAGTATCCTAGGATTGTGTAGATTCTATATTTCTTCAAATCATGGTCCCTGGGTGTTAGGCGGGACCAAAAAAGGAAATCAAAGTTTTACATTGAAATATATTGGAAAAAAACTTTAACAATCTTCTTCCAAAGAACCACTGGGCTTGAAAAGCTGAAACTTATGTGGAAAGATCCTGGAGTAGTGTAGATTCTATGTTTCTTCAAATCATGACCCAGGGGGTTTGGCGGGGCCACAATAGGGATAAAAGTTTTACATAGAAATATCGAGGGAATTTTTTTTTTAAATCTTCTTCTCAAGAACTTTTTGGCCAGAAAAGCTGAAACTTTTATAGAAGCATCCTGGGATATTATTGATTTTAAATTATCCAATTTATGGCCTGTGGGGTACAATGGGGTTACAATAGGTATTACAAGGGGGATTTCTGGTTGAGAATAGCATGGTCAAAGCTTCTCAGGTGAACGATGTGGCCCATGGGCCTCTTATTTCTTTTCCTGTATAAGATTTTGGACAATTTATGCTTCGTATGAATTCAAGAATAGGACTGCTAATAAACTAATTCTTTTATTTTACAATTTGATCTAACATTTATTTTGAGTCTACCAGAGCAATGCATGGACCTTGCCAATACACATCATAAGGGAGATGGGGGTCTCATTTAGTGAGCTAAGTAATCAGAGTACCCATTGTTTTTCCTGGTTTCGTACATAATATTCCACATTTTTACCAATACAGTCTAATCTGTTACAATTACCTGTATTAGGAAAATTAGAAAAATTGTCATTTGAGCTTTCAAAGGACTATTTGTTAATAGCAATATTTGCCCCCAAAATCTAACTTTGACGGAGTAATATCTAATTATGTTCTAATACATGGTGATACATGATTACTTCAAAGCACTGGATATTTTCATTAGCAATGACCTCATTTGTTTGAAATAACGTCAGGAAAATGACGTAAGTTTAAAATGTTCATGATTTCTACAACAAATGTATTTATTCCGTCGATATTTTGAGTAAAAATCACCGAGCGCAAGTCTGCTCAGGCTCAATATTTTAATATAATGTGTAGAATGATAAAACCAATTAAATATGAAAATATTGTTCCTAAGCAAACCTGCGCTCTTTAAATTCTATAGCTAAAATACTAGTAGATGGAATTTTGTAGATTTTTTGTGCTTTTTATAAAACAAAATGCAAAATCCGACTAGTTTGTGACGTCATAAAAACAAAAATTGCCAATAACCTACTTTGAAACTGTAATATGTTTTGTTAATTTATATTTTTCATACAATTTATACAATTTAAAACATTTTAAGAATTTTTCAGAAATTGACTTTCTGGGGGGCAATGATATGCAATATACCGAACATAGTTCTTTACATCTAATTTAGTTGAAACATAAGCATATGACCCCTTTACCAATCGTGACAATCGATCGTTTGGAAATAACACAATCAAGAGAAAGGAGAGCTTTTGTTGTAATGACAAATATCTCCATCATTACCAACCCTTTCAATACATGTACAGGTTAATTATTCATTATGAAACTATGTAATATAAGCCAAACAAGGAAGATTTAATGTAATATTTTAGCTTTATTTTTTCTGTACCTTTATATCCACAGGGTGTTTACTATAAATGATGCTCACTAGTGTATACAGGTACGCATAATAAATTGACATTCTTTGTGTTAAATAGGTTTACTGCTCTATACTTCCTATTACGTATGCAGTGATAATCTTCCAATGAGGAAAGCTTGACTTTTTTAGCCTTTACATAGAATCGTGTATGAATCGTTGTAAGAAAGCAGAATATGATTTTCACAAAACATGTATACTTTGAAAAAATACCCAACAACCCCTCCCAAGCATAAATACATATTAAATAGATTGATATTGGCTTATAGAATCTAAAAAAAGTATCAGTAATTACAGGTTTTTAGTATTTAATACTAATTTGAAAAAAAAGGTAAATATACCCATATCATAGGCAATGTTTATTTAAGGACATATGGTATTCTGGTTGGTTACAAAAGACACACAATATGTTTTATGCAGGTGAGTACAATTTTAGAGACATAGTTAACTGTAAAACTCATTATTTATGAACTAATGGATAGTAAATTTTCTTTTGTAAATATCGCGAAGTGTAAAAAAAGCTTCAAGTGTCGATCGGGGTCAAGAAGGTAATTGATTGTTTCTGTCAAACAATGGGCCCTAATTGGAGTAAATTAATAAGTATCAGAAACTGAAAACGGTAAATAACTTTGAGGTTGAAAGGTTTATTAAATGGATTAATTATCGTTCTGACAAGGTCAATCATACTTTGGCGGAACTATAGTGATGATATTTTAACTATGACGCTGACTTTTTAACTGTGGCGCTGAGGAATTTACTGGTGCAGGATCGTCACGTTAAACGGGCCATGGAAAATAATATTAGGGTTATATCCGGAGTTCGATATTGTTCTAGTGTTTATTTCAATTACAAAATACTTTTCTTGAAAGACATAAAACATTAATATACAACTATGGACTCTTTTGGTGTTGAATATGGTTTGTTATTCACCAGAAAAATATCCATATTGACCGAGGGGGAGCCGAGGTCAATATGGATATTTTTCTGGTGAATAACAAACCATATTCAACACCAAAAGAGTCCATAATTGTTTTATTATATTGTCGGAATTTGAATAGATAAGACATTGAAGGCTGTATGACGACACCATTTTCATTTGGATCTTCCATTGTTGAAAATAAAAAAAATCTCCAGATTACTGTTTGTAACCTCCGTGTTTTTCTTTCCGAGTTTCGCTATGTGTAAGACGGCCAGATGTTAAAAAATAATCCTGAAATAGGTTTGAATAATTCTTTTCGAGCACAGATACGTAGCTCGCTGCGGCCGTTGCAACCATCGTTTACAACGTTGTTTGATATTTTGATTGTGACGTCACAATGCCGTTGCACGCGCATTGACCCTCCGGTGAATACTGCCTCAAATCCAGTGAATATGCAGTGTTATGAACTGTTTGCGTTTGTATAGGTTATATTGGGACTATAAATAGACTATATAATAACTATTAGTATCTCCTGACAAGAGTACAAGAATAGTTAAAAGGCATTCATTATTCTAGATGTATTCTACAAGTAGCCTTTTTAGGTTCTAAGGTTTTTTGGTAGCAACTAGCTGGTCATATAGCTTCTGGATTTATACCTACAATCATTTGTCAGAAGGGTTTAACGTTTTTGAACAACAACTAACTTGTCAGAGGCTTCTATATTTAACAATTTGTCAGAAGGTTTATACGCTTATTGGCAACAACTAACTAAACAAATGGCTTCTAAATTTATCAGCAAAGCAATTGTCAGGTTTTTACTTTATCAACAAAAACTAACTTGTAAGATGGATTCTAGATTTAACAGCGACCATCTGACAGAAAGTCAGGAGCATCTTAATACACAGATGGTTTCTAGATTTAAACCACCCATTTGGCAGAAAGTTTTCACTTTTATTAGGGATCTAGAGTTATTGGCAGAGGGTATTAAAGTTTATGAGCAACAACTAACTTGTCAATTGACCTCTAGATTTATCAGCAACCATTCATCAGAACGTTTTTTACATTTAGAAGCAACAACAAACTTTCCAGTTGGCTTTTAAATTCATCAGAAGGAGTGTACGTTTAATATCAACAACTTACTTGTCAAATGGATTCCAGATTTATGAGCATTCATTTGTCTGAAGGTTTTTATGATAATTAACAACTAATTTGTATGGTTGCCACTAAATTGATCAGCAATCATTTGTCAGAAGGGTTAATTGTTTATTATTAACTGATGGTTTCTAAATTGATCAGCAATCATTTGTTAGAATGTTTCTTAAGTTTATTTGTTAAACTAAGTCATATGTTGGATTCTAAAATTTTTTCAAGTAATTATCAACTTTTTGGACGAATTTTAGGATTATTAGCAACCAAACACCTATCAGAAGTTTTCTAATTCTATTCGAAAGCATTTTTCTGAGGGTTTATAACTTAGTGGCTAACATAAAAGTGAGAGATAGTTTCTAGATTTATTATAAATTACTTAATTTTCATTAGAGTTCTAGGTTAAGAGGCAGCCACACACTTTTTGTCAGTGTTCTAGGTTGATAGAGAACCACGCACTATTTATCATAGTTCTAATTTATCAGACAAACACTGATTTTTTTATTTAGGATTCTAGGTTGCGAAGCAGCCACACACTTTTCGTCAGGGTTCTAGGTTGACAGACAACCACTCACTCTTCATCAGGGTTCTAGTTTAACAGACAACTACTCACTCTTCATCAAGGTTCTAGGTTATCAGACAACTACTCATTCTTCATCAGGGTTCTAGTTTAACAGACCACTGCTCACTCTTCATCAAGGTTCTAGTTAACAGACAACTACTCATTCTTCATCACGGTTCTAAGTTAACAGACCACTGCTCACTCTTCATCAAGGTTCTAGTTTAACAGACAACTACTCATTCTTCATCACGGTTCTAAGTTAACAGACCACTGCTCACTCTTCATCAAGGTTCTAAGTTAACAGACCACTGCTCACTCTTCATCAAGGTTCTAGTTTAACAGACAACTACTCATTCTTCATAACGGTTCTAAGTTAACAGACAACTACTCACTCTTCATCAAGGTTCTAAGTTAACAGACCACTGCTCACTCTTCATCAAGGTTCTAGGTTAACAGACAACTACTCACTCTTCATCAAGGTTCTAGGTTAACAGACCACTATTCACTCTTTATCAGGGTTCTACGTTAACAGACACTCAATCTTCATCAAGGTTCTAGATTGACAGAGAACCGCCTACTTTTCATCAGGATTCTAGGTTGACAGGCAACCAATAATTTTACAGATGTTGACTAAGTTTATATGGCAATCTCTCTTCTTTTATTCAGTTTCAAGGCTTATTGATATCTTCTGACTTATCAGAACATTCCTAATTTATTTACAACTTATATCATATCGGAAATTTTTATGTTTATCAGTATTAAGACTTAAAAAGTAAAACAAATGTTAGGATGTTACCATCTAATCATTACAATACTTATCTGTTTGTTTTTATCAGTCAAAAAGGTTTTAAAGTTTTTAATCCTAGTAGTGCTAATAAGGCAAATATTAAATCGGAGAAAAATATCCTTAAAACAAATTTCAAACATTTTTTTACTCCAAAAGACCAAAATTGTTCGTAGTTTATATAAGGATACTGCTATTCAGATTCAGTTTGTACATGTTCCTTCACCGATTATATCCTATTTGAAAACTTGTAGGGTATATAGTTACCCGTCTGTTCCTCTGTCAGAACGCGGTTTTTCTTTTAATGAAAGTTTTTATGTTTTGTGTGAATTATTGGTGTGTAAATCACACAGACTTGTCACGCTAGCTTATCATAAAAAAATATGTCTAAGTACCAGTCTTGAGTGATTTTAACACCAAAAATTAGTAATACACTTTAAAACATTCCTTATATTTACATTTTACATATCTAAAAGCACCAAAAATATACACAATATTTGAATATCTTGCTGTCCTTTATTATTACATCTTTACTTAAGTCTATGTAGTCTAATTGTGATGTCACCTTTATCCATGTATATTTCTACGCGTGAGTATACACAAAAATAGTATTCAAATCAATATTCCACACTAGGATTATTATTATAACATTGCTAACTGACACTGCCTTTCTTTCTTTAATCTTGAGGGTTTGCCATAGCACAACATTGACACTGCTTCTTTTATATTAAGGGGCTTGTGATAGCAAAACATTGACACTGCTTCTTTAATTTTTATATAGAGGGGTTTGCAATAGCAAAACATTGACACTCCCTTTCTGTCTTTGATCTTGGGGGATATGAATCTTTTATCAGTCTCTCCTCATATTCTCGTGAACAAAAATTAATGATACTTTTACATATTCTTGATTATGAATAAAATATATGAAGAGTACGATCAGTATTCAGCACCAAAAATCCATATAACAATGCAAAACTGGAGCAGAGCAAACACAGATCTAAACCTCCAAAACATCAGAGGTGGGATCAGGTGCTATATATGGAGTGAGCATCGCCTGCCAATCAGTCACAGCCGCTGGGTATTATCGGAAAATGACAGAAAAATCCTCTGTTAATTCTGTGTATTAATAATGGATTAACAATAAGTATGTAAAACGTCAGTCAGCATTTGACTGAATGATAAATGTATATGCTGACAAGGTCATTGTATCGACCGTGGAACTTGCAAAATGATGATTTCAAACGAGACTGTTAAATCCTTGTTTCATCAACTTGTTTGTCAATAATTTAGAAATTGTTCATACGTATAACATGCTCTTGCGTTTCTAATCAATTCAGAGATATAAACCCCGTATAAGAAGGACATGGAGACAACGAACAGTATTCAACACCAAAGTCCATAAAACGATAAAAACAGGAGCAGAGCAAACATGGTCCCCCGAAACGCCAGAGGTTGGACCACGCGCAATCTAGGAATGAACATCCTCTGCTGACCGGTCACTCCCACCGTGTGGTCCTTGTCGGGAAATAACGGAAAAATCCGTCGTCATTTCAGTGTATAAATAACGGACTAACAATTAGTATGAAAAACGTCAGTCAGCATTTGACTCAATGCTAAATTGTATTTGCTGACAAGGTCATTGTATCGACAATAGAACTTACGAAATGATGTCTTTAAACAAGACTCCTGATGTTCTTGTTTCATCAACTTGTTTGTCAATAATTTACCTCGTTTTAGAAATTGTTCATATGTAGAGCATGCTCTTATGTATCGAATCAACTGAAATATATATGTACTCCATATATTGTTGCATAAATAAGGGAAGTTGACGATAGAAAAGTTAAAGTCATCACGTTTATCATATAGTTTGGTTGTTAGATTACCAATAATGTCTTTTTCAAGTAAAATATCCAAGTATGAAACAGATGTGTCCGACTCTGTGGTATCTTTTATATCAAGTTCACCAGGATATATCAAATCGACGTAGGAATTGACATGACCATTTTAATTGTCAATACGTCGTCGATATATCTAAATGTTGAGTTGAATGCCACAAGTGTTTTCTTCTTTTCACGCATAAGATTTTGCATAAATTCTACTTCAGCTGAATATAAAATTAGGTCTGCTAATAACGAAGTGCAATTGATACCCATGGGAATTGCAATAGATTGTTGGAATACCTGGTTTCCGAAAACCACATAGAAAATGTCAATTAGAATCTCAAGCATCTCCTTGATGTCAATTTTAGAATACTTGTGTGTGCAATCAGAATGCGTTTTAACAAAATAATTTTCATATGTCCAACGACCAGGCAAGTAAATTTACGAGTTCCATTTTTATTGAAAAAGCAGCTGTAAATGATATCAAAAACCCCTTCAATTTATCGTGGGGAATGGTTGTGTATAAAGTTGAAAAGTCGTACGTTTTTAAGCTGTTGATTTTGGTAAAATTTTGTGATTTCAAATTCTACAAAAGTTTTTTGGAATTTTTGAGTATCCACATCTGATTCAAACCATTTTCTTGAATATATTGTTGCACAGTACTCTTCAACTTTTTCCTTTACTATTGTACTAGTGGGGAGTAACGAAAGAGGAGGTAAAGCTATATTGCTGCATAAGTAAGGGAAGCTGACGATAGAAAAGTTTAATTCATCACCTTCATCGTGGAACTTGGTTGTTAGATTTCCATTTCCTTCATTTTCACGTAAAATATCCAAATATAAAACAGATGCTTTAGACTCTGTGATATCTTTTACCTCATGCTCACCAGGATACATTGTACGACATGAGAATGGAAATTACTTATGTTGATAACACGTCGTCGATATATCTACATTAAGAATTGAAGGCAAATGTTTTATTTTTTATGCCTGTATAAGGTTTTGGACAGATTTCGCTTCAAAAATAGGACAACCAATAATGCAATTTTACATCTCCTATTTTACAATCTGATCTGACAGGTCTCTTAGAGCACTACATAGATTTTGCCAATATAATAATATTGGAGGTGGGGGTTAGGGTATCAATTACTTATTTAAGTGCTCATAGTAACTCTAGGTCTTCTTGGTTTCAGTCATACATGTAATTTAAACTTTACAAATTTAGTCTGATCTTTTACAATTATTCACACAATTAAAAAAAAAATTCACTTGAGCTTACAATTTAACATCAATATTTAGTTGAAAATATAAGCAACCCATCTCTTGAATATTCGTGACAATTGTTTGGAAATGACACAATCGATAGGCAGGCACCCCTTTGTTGTAATGACAAACCTCCTCATTATAACCAAACCCTTTAAATATCCGTACAGGTTAAATATTTATCGTATAACTGCGTAATAAAATCCCTTCAAGGAAGATATAAAGTAATATTTTCTTTCTTTCAAAAGGGTGTTTACTATAAATGATACCCACTGGTGTATTCGGGTGCGAACAATAAATTGACATTCTTTTTGTTAAATATGATTACCGCTCAATACTTCCTTATACGTATGTGGTGATAATCATCCAATGAAGACAACCATTCATCATAGAATCGTGCGTAAATCTCTGTAACAAAGAGAGGAACATGATAAACAGAACAGTTTTCGGGATATTAGGAACCTAAAAAACCACAATAAAATTTCAAACCGTAAATATGAACGATTTTTTTTTTCAAATGTTACAATTTACTATTTTACAAAATATTCAATACTGTATCATCCTATGTGTTGACATTTCTTTTTGCAGCTTTGTCAGATTTCAATGCTATTCCCCATTTCAAAAAGGTGAGTTATTTCCCCTGAAGGAACGTTATTGATGTAAACATGTTTATGGTGTAGTATGCCTCTGTCATATGACAAACTGTTATTGTGTTTGTGAATGAAAAGAAGTCTAACTAATTCGTATTTTTTTTTAAATCGCTCACTCATAGTCTCTTTCTGGATTTGTATTAATCTGTATACTAGTATAATAAGGCGCTGTGTGAGCCCCCCCCCCCTTTTTTTATAAAAAAAAAAATAAAAACGAAACAGATTCCTGAAAAATGTTGATACATATTCGAATAGGCCTATTCTACAGTTTTACATCTGAAACTTCTGCATATACAGCAGTAGTTCGTCTTCTGCAACCGATATTAAGACACTGCGTTTTTGCTAGATTGTATGTCATAACATAGTTTACTTACAAGAACACATTTAGTTACAATTAAAGGCCTATTAAAGGCCTATTTCATTTGAATTTGTTTCTAGAAATTTATGTTAGTAAAATATTGGTTCACTTTATTGTATTAAAACTTGGAATGGAACTCTAAATGAATAATTTAATCTCATGTATCGAAGAAAGACTAAATAAAATAGCATCGACCTGAATTCGTGTTAAATATGTCGAAAAAAATCTGAGCTGCATTTAATCAAAGTTTGAGTGTAGGATCTAAGTAAATGTATATTTTGTTTTAGATCAGAGAATTGACAGCAGAAGTAGTATAAGGCGTGTAGAAAGCTGGGCCAACTGAGTGCACTTTTTATGCAAATGAGTTAGAAAATGCTGGTTTCTGATTGGCGAAGAGGATCACGTGATCAAGATTGGGGCCAGGCCGGTCAACTGAGTGCACTTTTGATGCAAATGAGGTGCACCTGGCCCAAAAGGCACCTGGTCCGCAGGTATTTTCGGCACCTGCTTCCCTCCCAAAGGACACCTGGTCCGTAGGTGTTCTCTGTACTAATGGGACTGCTAAGGTGCACTAGGGTGGGTCCGCTAGGCTGCACCATGGCTCAGAGAGGGTGGACCATTCTGATCGGTGAATTGGTTAGGGTGATTTATTCTGATGGGTCAGTGAGATAGGATGTTGAACCCAGATGGACATCAAGAAAACCAGTTTATTAAAGTTTTTAAACAAGTTTATTCAACTAAGATACAAAATGTTTCTTCTGGACTTTCACGGTCTTCTTAGTTTTTTTCCCTCTCGTTTTTCTTGGGATTGATTTCCTTCAGGCAATAAAAGGATGAGACAATATGTACATACACTTTATAAATGTCTGTAAAAAGTCCTTGAGGCCTCCTTTCAGCCAATTGTTGAAAACAGCAGGGAAGTTTAATTTTCCAGGAAATATTCTCCCCCTTATAAGGTTCAGTCAGAATCATTAATTGGTATTTTTGATAACCGTAATAGTTTATTCTCTCCTTCAGACAGTATTTTTCCTCTCTGGTGTCATAATCTTCAAGATCGAATTCCACGCTTGTTTCCAATCACACTTTTTTGTACGTTAAATCTAAATTTCTATTGCGTTTATAATAATTCTGGATGGCTTCTTCTTTAGTTTCCATCCAATCTCCGAAGCTTGATCCATTGACTGACCAACTATACTCCATTTTTGAAATAAAACAATTCTGACTTGGTCACTGAACTTTTTTTCAGAATGAGAGGGTCTTGAGTCAACCTCTTTTTAAACCCAAAGGACCGCAGGTGTTCTCCCCTAAAGTAACACCTGGTCCTCAAAACACCTGCACTTTCTTGGCGTCTTACACTCTATAAATACAGTCTTTCTTCCACTTGGACCTTATTCTCTGATCAGATCCATCAGGTATCGACATGGATTCTGCGAAAGAAAAGCTCTTACATACCCAACGACTGTTAAGATGGCGAAAACGGAAGAGAGAATTAGAGCTCCGAAGAAGAAGAAATGCCAGACTATTACAGAGAATAGCTCAATTACAAAGAACTTGGTGCGATGAGGGACCAAAGTCACATTCCCATTCACCCCCGAAACTCAAGGCCATTTCCAAATATTGTACTGTCAAACTGAATAAGCAAAAACACTCGACAAAATTGAAAGATAAAGCAGATTTTTACACCATCTATTTCAAGGAATTTCCAGAAGAAGAAGAAAACACAGCATTTCTTCGACGATTATCTATAGACGTCCTACAAATTCTTAAACAGCGGATGCAGTGTAATCCTAACGATTACCTACGCCTGAACCTACGCCAAGATTCTCTGGATTCAGATATTTGGTACGAATTTATTCAGTGTAAACATTTAAACGAGGACGTTGTTTTAGATAAAATAGATGCCATTCAACAATCCAAAAAGGAGTTCAAACTAGGTGAGGGGGGTGTGGAATTTGACATGTTTTGGGTCAAGTACCCCAAAGGGAGTGGTGGAGACAGAACCAAACATCTGATGCTCAATAAGGAGACCTTTGAGAAGAGGGAACGAGCCATCGTTCAACTCTACATTCCCTGGGATAAGTTTTGTTTGGCAAGAGTCATCGCCCGATCTCGTCTTAACTTATCACCCGTGGGCAAACTCGCTGCAATATCGCCGTAAAATATGCTAATTTGTTGTTTTTAGTCAACCAATCAGAAAATTGGAACTCTTCAATTTTGAAAAAAAAATTATTACTTTGCTATTTATGGTAAATATTTTGACGCTCGTTAAAACGTGCTATGTTTGATTTAAAACTATGAAAGTAAATTTATATAGGTCACTGACATTAATATCCGTCAGATATTATATAGGAGTACTTCTTTCTAACTACAAAATGCAACGGTGAGTGGATTTATCAGCTGTGTTAACTACGGATTGAGTTCTGCATGTATTTGGCAATGCCCAACATGCATACGTAACGTGAACCGTAATTCGTTGTTTAGCATCGCGACTCTGTGAAGCGGCCAATCAAATGACCCATCCATATTTAATTACATACGACGATTTTTTGGCGAGTTTACCCACAGGTGATAAGTAAAGACGAAATCACCCGTGGGTTTCCGACGATGCACTCGACTATACAGTCAGAAACCAGAACATCCAGACCCCGAATGGGAAAAACGATGGAAACACATGAGATTAGGAGATAGGCAATCCTTAGATCAGAAGAACAAAGCAATAACCCTCATGAAACAAGCCGCTTGTGATATCAATCAATCTTCTGGACCCAAATAATGGGGAAAGATGCAACAGGTATTAGCCCCTCGCTATCGACTGAAAATATTTCAGTTCAAGCCGACCTCATCTAATCTCATCTTGAAACCCATGTACAAAGGCAACCGAAATGGAACATGTTTGAACATCCTGTTAGACGATCATCACTGCGATGCCATCATATCCATGCCGGGAGTGACGGAGAACTCCTACTATTGTGATCATTGCGATGTGGGGAACAGTCAAGTCAAAGATCATCGATCCCAGTGCCCTCAGCGATGTATATTTTGTTTAGGAGACACTCGAGGACAGGAGCCATGCACATTCGATGCCAACAGTGCCATGGAATTTTCAAGAACAGGACCTGCTACGAAAACCATCTATGGCCCCACAGTAAGAATAACACCACCACCGTATGAGTTTAATGGGGCAATGTGAGCACTGTCAGTCCTGTATACCCAAGAAATTATTCCCTCGTCACAAGTGCGGAGGACAGAAACAGTGCAAGATCTGCAAGAAAATCGTCGACACAGATCATCGGTGCTACGTTCAACAGAGGCCTGAGGAAAAGAAGAAGGGTAAAGACAATTTACAGTTTTAGATTAATTTCGATTTCGAATGCCGTCAGGAAAATGTCATTCACGAGCCAAATTTTTGTGTGGCACACCGAGTATGTCAACATTGCGGGCACTTACCCATAGACCAACTCTGTCCTCACTGTCAACACATGGGACCCTGTCAGCACGTCTTTCAAGGACCAAACCTTAAAGCAGTTCATGGAGTGGTTATTACAACCCACTACAGGATGTAAGAATTCCGCTTTACTGCACGACGAGGTCATCATCATTGCCCACAATTTCAAAGGATACGACGATCAGTTTATTTTGATTTACCTGGTACATACAGCCTGCCTGAAACCTAACGTCATCCTGAACGGGAGAAAATTCATATGCATGCAAATCTGTGGACTGTAATTCATCGATTCCTATAATTTCTTACCGTTTGCCCTGGCCAAGATGCCCTCTGCTTTTGGATTCAACGAATTCAAAAAAGGCTACTTTCCTCACAATTTCAATACCCAACAGAACGAAAATTACTTGGGCCCTTAACCCCCGGCAGCTTTCTACAGTCCCGAAGACATGACCAACAGTGGACGACAGGCCTTTTACGAGTGGTACCACCAGCAGGCTGGAAAAGTGTTTGATTTCCAGAAGGAAATTTTAGAGTATTGTGTTTCCGACGTGGATATTTTGAGACGATGTTGCTCTCAGTTTACAGCCACCCTCAAGAGCTTAGTCCGTGTCGAACCCTTCCAGGAATCCATCACTTTTGCCAGTACTGCTAATTTAGCGTATCGTCGAGGCTTCATGCCCAAAGACACCATCGCCATCATTCCCAATCTAGGGTATCAACCTGCGCGTCAATATTCGGCCAAAGCCTGCCGGTGATTAAGCTGGATGAGTCAGCAGAGTCGAAGGAGCAGCTCAAAAGAGCAGAAAAAAGATGAGAAAAGCCCCTCCCAAGAGAAAAGCTCCTCCCAAGAAAAAAGCCCCTCCCAAGAAAAAAACAGCTCTCAAGAAAACAGCGACGAAAAGGTAATCCACTCCTCAAACTCTTGCTCAACGTAAAGCCATGCCCCAGAGTCTGAAAAACGAAATCGATAGGTATTATAAAGACCAATGACAAAAGACGACGAAGGAGTTGCTTAGGAAACAAGCAAAACTGAGAATGGATCGTGCAATGGGTCCCATATGCAGTCAAAGAGCCATTGATTTAGAAGTGTTTTCTCGAGTGAATGTTGGAATTCCCTCCCCTGGAGTCCCCCAAATAACCCCATTTCAACCCTTGACGGCCTCCACCCCTACACTTCCTAAAGGGATGAGATATTAATGCCGATATTGCGGAAAAATTTATGTTCTGGAAAAAATAGAGATAAACAAGAGATGGAAAAACACGGAGGTTATGTCCCTCCCTAAGAGACTATAAAGGGGATGACTTCAGAGATCCGTCTTCATTGTTTTCAAAGATGGCTAAGAAGAAAAAAGAATGTTCTACCCGATTGAGAGCGCATACTCCTCTTCTAAAAGTGTTATCGGACCCTCACTATTCCTCTTCCTTGAAAATCGGGATTTTAAAACATTGTTCTGGAGATTGTATTCTGGAATGAAATTTGTGAGATCGTCTACAACCTATCAAAAGGAGTGTTACCTCTCCATTCGGCTCAGAAATGAAAACTACTTCCTAAGAGACACATCTTCAGGAGACTGATCCAAACCAATCCATTCAGAAAAGACAAGCTTTATTAGTTCAACAAAAAGGAGGGTTTTTGCCTCTTTTATTAGCAGCAGCCGCCCCTTTACTTTTGGACCTCCTTAAATGAGTCGTAAAATGGTCTTGGTGCCCGAAGTTCTGTTGAATGAACTTAAAGGAAAACTTTCTAAACCTCCGGAATTTTAATCCACCCTTAGTATAGGGCAAGTATTGGACCAGATTACAAGACGTGAAGACTTAACCCCAGAAGAAAAAGGTGGCTTTATATGGTCAAGAACTTAAACGGTATAGGAACTATTTACAACAAGCCAGAGAACCAACGACTAAAAAACTCCAGTCCATCTATCCGTACCTCCAGCACCAGCAGCACCTCCATCAGCAGCCCCAGCCCCCGCAGCAGCAGCAGCTCCAGAAAAGTCCACCCCCGATATCGATCAACAAATCCTTCAAAGCGTGAATAAACCCATGCAAAGGAAAGCTAAATTATTATTAAATAATTTAAAGAAAACTAAGGTATTGACTTGGGAGAAATCCGTTATCGAGGTCGAAAAGTGTCCGATTCTAACATTGTGGATTTAATGGCCGATACCATGAGAACTAAACCCCTGAAAAGTCAGCCGGTTCCTAAAGGATTAGATGAATTTGCTCAAGCTTTAAAAGAGACCCGTACTCCCATGGTCTACTTACAAAATCAAAACCTTATAAAAGCCATGCAGAAACCGGGAAAAATCAGTACTCCGAAAGAGGCCTTCAGTGATGACGACGACGAGAGCGGGTTTCAGGATGCTTCTTCTTCCTTTTTACGACAAGGTCGACGTCCCGTCCGCATTCAATCGGATCAAGGCAAAGAATTAACCAATCAAGAATCTTACAGGCTTTTAAATCCATTCATTTCTTTACCACTCGCAATACGGACACTAAAGCCAGTATCGTGGAGAGATTTCAGAGAACCCTCAAAGCACGCATGTGGCATTACTTTACTCGTCATAAAACCAGACGGTATTTAAAGGTCTTACCGGATTTAATGTATGCTTACAATTATACGTATCATCGCAGCATTCAAAGACCCCAGCTCAAGTGAAGCCCTCTAATGTGTTTAAAGTCTGGAAAACTTTATATGGGGATTCACAAAAATCTCTTAAAAAACCCAAGTTTAAAACAGGAGATCGACTCCGCATCAGTAAAGCCAAACGCACCTTTGAAAAAAGATATTTACCCAACTGGACCATGGAAATATTTACCTTGCTCAAAGAGTCCCTGATCGGTATCCTTATGTGTATCGAGTACAGGATTACAACCAGGAGGAATTAGAAGGCACTTTTTACGAGAAAGAATTGCAACAGATCACTAAAACGGACGACGTGTACTGAGTGAAGGAAATCTTGGGGTATAAAAAGCGACGAGTCGGGAAGAAAGTCATTCAAGAAGTTAAAGTCCGGTGGAAAGGATATCCCCCTAGTTTCGATTCATGGATTCCTCAAACGGATCTCATCTAGTAACTCCTCACTGGAAATTTTGTGGAGAAAATATTCTTTAAGAAGAAATTGTGTATTTTGCACAATTATTCATTTGTATTTCCCTCATCATCACCAGTGTGTGTCATTATGGCTTTACACGTTTTTAATCGAGATCATTGGATGGTCTGTGTGAGTTCTTCCGTCGGTTACATCATGCCTAGTCCTACCATGATGCATCCAACCCCTACGGTCAAGAAAACGAATTCACAAGGATAGAGTCTGTATAAAAAAGGAGACCTACAAACCCCAGAGATCATTTCTGATCTGAGTGAGGGAGAGAGCACACCATGGAATTTTTAACCTCCGAGTATGGTTGGAAAATAGAAGATCCCGAAGGTACTACTTTAAAGGGAGAATGGATGGAATACAAAGAGTAATGTATTCAAGATTTCTTGGATAAAAATCCATGACAAACAGGACTCAATGAAATGTACCTGTGTAAGAGAATGAAGTTACCCGATCCCAAAGGGGGTAGCATCCTGTTCTTATTAGGACCCAAACATTCCAAGTACTGTAAACCAACTTTTATTCGCGTGTGAGAAATTTTCGCGAAGTTCGCGAGAGCCTTGTCATCGCGAATATTTCTCGCTGCGAAACGGTTCTTAAAGTCTATGTGTTTATTAACAAGAGAGGCTAAATAAGCTTTATCGCGAAAATTAATCCTCGCGAACAAGTTTACCCCTGGAAAATCACGAAATAAAGTCGTCGCGAATAAAAGTTGGTTTACAGTATCGGGAATTCGAATGGAAAATCAAATACTTCTTGGCTCACGAAAGAGAGGGACCCGAAAGCAGTTGGATGCAAAAAAAAAATGGATGGAAAAAGACGGAGAATGTACGGATAATTATCTGAGGAGAGTGGTCAAAAAAGGATACGACATCATAGACTGTGCTTGTGAAACACACTCTTTGTACATGAGGAGATCGATCCCCAAACAAAAAGAACTGAAGAAAAGTTTTAAATGTTTGTTATTATGATGTTCTTGTTGTTATGAATAAACCATAGAAACCAAACATTATGGTGTTGTTTTTTTTCCTTAAGATACACTTCACCGAGATAGAAAAAAAAAGATGATTACGTCACAATAGGCAGTGATTTGAATCGCTGCCAAGTCTGTATGTACAGTGTACACCTGCGGACCAGGTGTTCCTTTGGGTGGAAGAAGGTGTCCTTTGGGGATTATAAAGAGGTAGACTTGAAACCCCTCTCATTCTGAAAAAAGTTCAGTGACCAAATCAGACGTGTTTCAAAGATGCATTATCGCTGGTCTATTAACGGAGATACTTTGGGGCCTTGGATGAAAAGAAAACTGGGAGCGGTCATGGTTTACTTTGAAAATCTTCCAGGACAATTCATGAAGGATTTCAGGAAAGAATCATGGGCTGACCAGGGATTTCTTGTAAAAATCTTTCCTGAAAAAAAGTATGGTTGGAAAAAGAGTGAAAATCCCACCTCTTCCAGGATCTACAGTGAGGGTGAAAACCAACCAACATTATCATCATTACAAATGGGAGATCCAAAATGATCTTGGAACTCTGGCTAGAGGCTCTGGTACATGAATTTAGAAGCGTGAATTAAAGATTTGATGAGGACCAAGAAAGAAGAAAAAGCCTTAAAAGTTACCAGACACTTATACACACTACCTGCATTGTCGCATCCCCTTTACCCAGATTAAAGACACGATGGAACAGGAAGGAGGTGCGGTATGGAAGTTAGGGACTGAGGATCGATCATCATATGAAGAGATGTAAAAATTGAATAAAAATGTTTGATTATTTTAAAAAAAGTGTTGTTATAAATAGACATTTCCAGATTTCGCGACCTCGAGACCGTACTCGCACACTGACTCTAACTGTTGTTTCAAACTTTTTAGGGGCCGTGTCTAAATTTAATTTATATACTAACAACAAAAACACTGTTTTCTAGATTAATCAAAGTAATATGTAGCATTCAAGTCATGTATGGCGTATTTTTCATGCGTTCAGACTAACTAAAATTTATGATGTTTCTCTTTGTTTTCTTGCTTTTATATAAAGATAGAACTTTCCTGTAAAGAACACAATTTAAATCAATCGCGTTACATAGAAATCCGAGATTTAAAACAAAAGCCGAATTATTTCCAACTTGGATAAAAATACCATTAAGTCAATTTAATCTACATGTAAAGAAATATGGGGATGGTTTTTGGGTTCAAAATCAGTGATTTTATTTTGAATTTAGATAGCAAATATTATCTAAATCTTTGTTTAATCTCGGGTTCTACCTTTTAGATCAGATAGCCATACTTAGTATATAGCTTTATAACCCTTTTTAAAAACTTTTTATACGACCCCTTACATATCGAAGTACAGAGTACGATTCCGAGCTCGTGGCGCTCTTACCTGGAAATGTGTAATAGAAGGGTAATAAGGTCTAGGGTCTCAGTAATAGTTTGAACATAGCCGAGAGCAGTGGGTTTTACATGACTTTACCCAGTGATGGGTCCATGTACTCCTTTCCAGTGATTACCACCGCTCAATTTAAAACCTTATTACCTCAGTCCGTGGATTTAACAGACGGTCAATGAGAAGTGGCCTTGACGGAAATGATCTATCCTTGTAGTATCGAAATTTTCAGTGAAGAAGAAGCGTAACTGGACATATGTATAGTGAAAAAAATTCCACCCTTTTTTGAAAACGTTCAGCCGGGGGAGAAACTGGATCTGGAGACCCGGATAAATACCAATGGGGAAGATTTCAACTCTTGAAAAGTGCTCAAATCACCTTTGCAGATACTCAACTGTTAGTGGGATGTAGTCAAGCGTATTGGTTGAATGGGACTTATGATCCGAGAGAGACATTAAATTTGTATCGCCTCAAATTTAGACCGGGGCCTTATGCCAACCCTACAGCTCTCCTAGCCGAAATCAGTGAAGGTTTAGAACGGTGCCTGAAAACCATTTGGAAAAATATGAAACCTGGACAGACCGAGGACCAGAAATAAAAGAAGTGCCGCGAATGATAGTGAATGATAGTGAAGATTACGGAAATTTAAAAGCCGAAAATCCTAAAAGATCTGAAGGCAGAAGAAGAAGAGCCCTCTAAAACAGAGATGAGATTTAATTATTGGGCCAATTTCGATCGAGTGAATTATGTCACTCATTTAAGAAAAATTCTTCATAAGGCTTCCCGTCAGTCTGGCTTATAAATTAGGATACCACAGTCCAAAATTGGTGCCTGAAAATTGGACAGAATACACCACCAAATGGTTAACATCAGTTAGATGGCTCTGTTCACTCCGGATTTATACCGAAATTTAAAATCCATGTATGTGTATTGCGATCTGATTCAACCCCAGACCGTAGGGTCCAATGCCTTGAAATTATTAAGAGTGGTCCCCGGTCATTTTGAAGACAAAGAAAATCAATGTAAATTGGAACCCATTCGAGCAGAATATGTTCCATTGAATAAAAAACATTTCGATATTGAGATACACATCATGACTCCTTTAGGACAACCCATGCCTTATTTAAGTGGCAAATCCATCGTCAAACTGCATTTCAGAAAAGTATACTGAAATTAATGTACAGTTGTTATGTTACCTCTTCTTGGGCGTGATGGTTTGTCTGGTATGGTGTCTGCATTGTACTCAGTCATAAAAAGGCATAAAAGGAAGTCCCCCGAGTGGGCAAAGGTAAGTTTCAGAAGAGTCATGAACTTATCTCTAACTTATCTTCAAATGGTGTGTCAGTTTACTCAAAGTGATGGAACTGCACTGGCCGGAGATCCGGCTAAAATAGCTCCGGTGAATAATATCTTACATTCCTTATTTACGGAAATCGATCTCAGTCTGAATAGAAAAATTGTCACTCCGGGGACCGATACTTATCCTTACAAAGCTTATCTGGAGAAATTACCCTCTTAAAAACCCCGCACTTTAATGACCCAGATGAGAGCCTGTAGTAGATATATACTGACACGCAAAAGAAACGCAACAAGCAGTAATTTACTAGTGGTTTAATTTTTTGTCTAATGATTTTTAAAAAGAATACATTAAGGCTTCACTCACTTTTCAGAGCATCGGAGATTTGATAAAAATGTTAAATGTTTATCTTTTAACTTTACCAAGTTACATATGACATTTAAAACACCCCCCTCCCAGCCATTAAATTACAGCGTGCATGACTGTCCTAAACAACATTAGCAGCCTAATTTCTACGATACAATAGGTTAATCAATATAGAGACCTGAGCGAAGGAATTATTCTTTGCCATTTTTAAATGCCTGTTTTTCAGATGATTAGGTCGAATTTTCTCTAACTTAGCGCATTGTAGTAACCCTTGGACTTCCGGTCCAAGGACTATCCTTTATGAATATAATACGTAAGACCCCGTTGAGGAATTATATAGTGTATTTTTGCATTATCAACTCTCCATCACCTTTACTTTGATATTTTCTAGCTAGAGCAATGGAAATGCGTACTTAAGCCATTTTCGAGAAGCCCCAGCATCGTTGCGGGAAACAAAAGGAGATTTTATTTTTTGAAATATTGCTGCATTACTTAAGATAAACAGTACAAACCCTTAAAACTCCATAATATTGCCAAATGTTTTCTTAAACATGCAATTTTTGATTACTGTTAAGCAGACTCAAACTTGACTTCCGGTTATGGTATGACCATCGTTCAACCGTTAAATTACCGATATTTACCAAATTGAAGATATCCATAAATTTAAGATGCAATTTTTTTTCTTTATATAATTATTTCACCCTAAAGTTGGGTGTTGCGTTTCTTTTGCGTGTCAGTATAAGATACGGCAGGACATATGGACGAAGTGGGATTAGACCCTCTGGGGATCTCCGGCGCGGCTGCCACCTGGACCTTTGTTCCAGACGAAAGCCGACGAAAGGTTATTCCCCTTTGACCAGAGTACGGCTTTACAAAGAGATCGATACGTGGCTCAGTGGTTTAAAGACACTATCATAAATTACCGACGGGTCATGGACAAATCTGTCACTGTTTTTACCAAAATGTCATGTAAATGAATTGTTGTTTGTTGTTGTTTGTTGTTACAAATAAAACATTTTTTAAAAATCTATGTGTTATAGTTATTTGCTGAATGTCAGGTGTGATGACATCACAGTGATTGGAATCACTGTCAAGTCTGTGCGTATACACCTGCTGACCAGGTGCCCCTTTAGAGAGGGTGGGCAGCAGGTGCCGAAAAAGTGCAGGTGTGCTTCTTAGGTATAAATACAGGGGTGCGTAAGTAAACATCATTTAGCATGAACAAGGTCTGGAATAAAGTCAGTTTGGAAAGAGAATTCCTAGAGTAGAGGATATGGAGATAGAGGATAAGGAGATAAAGGAAGAGAACATACCCTTATTAGAAAGGAGAATGACTTAACCTATGGGGGATCCTGAAGCTCCTCAACAAAGAAGAATAGAGGTGACCGCTCTAATGGCACAACCCGGAAATGTTTACATAGACAAATTTGAGAAAATTTATGATGCTAAGGACCCTTATAGAAGTTACAGGGTCGCCAACAATTGGACCTTTGTTATTCCCCATGTGAATAAAGAAGAAGATCGAGATATGTTTCTGAGCAATGAAGATGAATTTGTGTATTTGATTTTACAAAAAGAAAGGCATCCCTGGACAGGAGAAGTGCATCAAATCAGGGGATTCATTCAAATGAAAGAAGCGGTAAGAAGACTGGATATGTGTAAAGTTCATATGGCTGCTCATTTTGAAATGTCTCACAGTACCCCAGAATTAGAAAGTCTGTTTTACAGACAAGGTGATTATGAAGAATATGGAACTCTGTGGTCTCAGAAGAGTAACAAAGAATAACAGTCCAGAGATTGGATACGATAGAAAATAGGGGCTTAGAGACATTGTCAGAAAAGAAAGAGATGCTTAAATCTGAATAAAAATATTTAACTTTTTATTTTTGTTTTTATTGTGATTGGTATTAAAAAATGAAAAAGAAGAGGTCAGCTGGTGACACTGTGTATCTTTTTAAGTTTTTTTTTTATATAAAACATCTTTTGTTTTATAAAAACACCTTGTGTTTTATTTAAAAACAATTCATGTTTTCTTCTTCTTCTTATTGTTGTTATTTTTGAAAAATTAATATTATTTTAGAAAAAAATAAACTAAAAAAATTAAATAGTTAATAATTTAAGAATTTAAAAAAGAGAACTGATGTATTGTGGACACACACACACACACACAGGTTTCTTTGACTGTATTAAAAAATGATCATCTTTTTCTTGACATAAATGTTTCATTTCTGTGACTGTATAAAAAGCATCTTTTCTAAAAATGTGGATGGCCCTTAAAAGGGCCGTGGAGTTGATTTTTTGGGAAGGGTTTACTCCCTTAACAGGCGCTGGACCAACTTCCCAATGTCTTCATCGTCGACACTGACGGACCCAAACTCCTGCCTGTCCGATAATGGTGGTCTGACTGCCTCGTTGTTTCGAAAGAGCGGTCAGTCTGGTGTCATTCGATAAGACGCGCCGCACACAGGTAGCAGGCCGGTCGTTGTAGGCACCTTCCACAGACAAAGTTGTTTTCCTTGTCCTCGCAGAGACATAAGGTGCAAAATATCCCAAGGTTGGAATGCCGCCCTGGTTCCTGGCCTGGGACTGCTCTGGGGTCGGGGCAGCAAGTCTATGTGGTACTGGCGCCGGTGGGGCTGGTGGTGGCGAGCGTGATGGCGGTCTCCGGTAGGGCCTAGATCTGCTCGATCGGACGTTGTAGAAAACACCTCTGAGGCCGATGCCAAAAAATCATCGGGAACCCCATTTGTGTTTGTTTTGTGCTTTGAGACCTATACATTTTCATATTTGATTTTTTATGTATTCGTCCTAGGAATCAGTCATGATAGGGGTTGAAAGACGGTAGGTGTCAGGCTTCTTTTCTTACTAGAATTTAAACATGACATGAAGACTTCGTCGAGAAAACAGTTAAAAATGTCGAAGCGAGGAGGCGAAATTCAGTGACCTGAGTGTATAAATTAGACTTTTTTATTCAAATTAGAGAGTGATGCCAGGTAAAGGGGTAATAGTTCCTGAGATGAGGCTTAGGGAAAGGGGGCCATCTAGTTTTTATTTCAAAAGAATTCGAAGAGAAAGTTGCCTAGCGGTCCTATTAGTGCAGAGAACACCTGCGGAGCAGGTGTCCTTTTGGAGGGAAGCAGGTACCGAGAACACCTGCGGACGAGGTGCCCTTTGGGCCAGGTGCACCTCATTTGCATCAAAAGTGCACTCAGTTGACCGGCCTGGTCCCCATCTTGATCACGTGATCCTCTTAGCCAATCAGAATCCAGCATTTTCTTCCTCATTTGCATAAAAGTGCACTCAGTTGACCCATCTATCTAGACGCCTTATACTACTAGCAGAAACACGAAATTGATATAATAATTTCCGAGCGTATTTCTCGTAATACAGAAAGCATTCTTTTCGTAAAGTGTTATGTTTTTTAAAATCCTTTCAGTGTAAGTATTTATTTTTGTAAGTTATTATTTTTTGCAAAGTGTTTAAAAAACAATATCAGAGAGAGAGGGAGAGAGAGAGAGAGAGAGAGAGAGAGAGAGAGAGAGAGAGAGAGAGAGAGAGAGAGAGAGAGAGAGACTCATGAAACCCCGTGTAACTGATGACATACGTGTACATCTGTGAAAAACATATTTTTCTAACTGCCCCCCCCCCCCCACTTTTAAAGACGATGCTACGTGCCTGGCTAATTCGTATCGCTTTCTAAAAAGGGAGGGCTAACAGACTTTTTATAAAATCACTAACTATCTAATTTTTTTTTTTCGCATACCGTTTCCTTCTTTTAAAATTTGTAAATGCAGCGTGTAAGTTGATCACTTTTTTGTTGGATCATCATAATGCGTAGTCCGCAGAAGTTATGATGATGTAGAAGAGTTCCGATTTCGAGGGGAGATAACTCACTTTTTAAAATGGGGAATATTTCAACAAAGTCAAGATGATTCTGATAACTGTAAATGCAAAGTACTTAGAAAAAACACCTCTTTAAAGGGTCCCGACCCTCTCCTATAAATTTCACTTTAGCAAATATAAAATTTGTAATATTAATATTGATTTTTTAAACAACAATAACATTAGAGTCACATGGAAAGTAGTTAATTTTTTTCAGCAACGATTTTTATGTCAGAACATAATATGAAGAATTTGAACACAAAGAACAGAAAGAGTAACGATTTATTATCTCAAAATTATATTAAAAAAAGAGGTGCATATGAAAATTATACTTAATATCATTCCTTTTAAAATCATGTTAGAAAACATCATGAAGCGATGCTTCCTAAGTCAGAAAAAAAACAATGCTGTATGTGGTTGAAAGAAAAAATACATCGGTGAGGAGGAGTTACATGTAGCTTTCTTCTAAATATTTCTTCCTGTGTAAAAAAATATATACTAACAAAATTGCTGTATAAGTACTTAAAACATTAAACTACAGTAGTTTTAAAATGGTCCTTAAAAAGATAAAACTTATTTAATTTATAGTCTATAGAAGTTGGATTTAAATGTTTTATTGTTAAATATAATAAACCAGTTACAAAGAAAAAGAATTACAATAAGCAAAACAAATAGAAAGTAATGTTTTTATCATATGTTAGATTTCTTCGAATTGACTACTCAGATGTCTCAATAAGGAAACTCAGATTAAGAAAACTGTGAGGAGTATTCATACTTTGAAGGTTATCTGTCTTATCAGAGAGTTGGTACCCTTTAAGAAGTTAATATGAAAATTTCAACCAAATAGTATCAAAGAAAGATCCGTCAATCAAAAACCTTTTAGTTACACAGTCAGTTAGTGACCTAAAACGGAGACATACAGGGTGTGAAATGGAAATCCGTATTGGGCGAGTATGACTCCGTATTAGGTCACTAACTGACAGTGTTACGAATTTATCCCGCTGAAGACCTTCGTAAATATTTAAAAAAAAATCTATCTGTATATTATGAAAATATCAAATTATAATCCAATAACAATCAAATAAAACATCTTCATAAGAAATTTAGGTAATTATACTACGTACGCAAACCGTTTCTTAGCCGCCATTTTTATTTACAATAGGCCAATAACAACGCTTGGAACGGATTCGCGTGCCCGATTTTCATATTACCTTTTGACAGGGACGTAATACGGAAAATTTCAGGGCGTAATGTGATTAGCTTTTATATATTCACACCAATGACAAAATCAAGAAATATTCCAATGAGAAAAAATACTCTTTGTATAATATCTCCAAACTTTAACTTTATAATATAGTTTTGGCATGAGCATCACTGAAGGGACACAATTTGTCAAAATACGCATATTGTGCATTCAAATTAATACCATATACGATACAAATTATAACAAAGTTTGTTTCATTTTTAATAGGTCAAATTCACAATACTTCAATCATACTACTTGATTATATAATGCAGAGTTTAAACATGTATGTTGTGGATGAGGAAACACTTGAACTTCTTACAGTTTTTGATACAGAAAAATCTGTGGAAGCAATAGACTTTGATCTAACCATAAGCAGTTATTACATCGGGTATAAAGAAAAAGTTGCCATAGTGAAGACAAATCGTGAAACGTCCACAGTTTTTTCTTTCTGGTAAGGTTCTATAATGATTCGCAGAAAGAACGATCAGCAATGCAAACGTTTTCTTCTAATATCTTTATTGTCATTTGGAATATAGTCTCTGATATGCTCTTAATTATCTGATGCTGTTACCTTTGTAAAAATAGATGTTTTAGCTTTTTAAATTTGTCTTCAAACATTCTTAAAAATAACTTTTTACAGTAACCTAAAAATACTTTTTGAGGTAAATAGTTTTTTAAAATTTTTATAACTTTTTCCTTGAGGAACGTGTTCCTTTCCCTGATAAGTGTCTCTATCCCGGCTCGATCTGTGTGATAGACTAGCTCCCCCCTCCCCCCCAATATATGAGCAATATACAAATAATGTACATAATGTATACAAGATATATACACACCGCCTGCAGGCTCCTCGATTCAAGAGAACTTATCAATTGATTTTAATTTCTTTAGTTTTCATCAAAACGCCGTGGCTTAATGGATAAATTGATTTTCAAGTTGCTTATTTAGTTTAAGTCTGCTATTTCACATTTTTTCTTTCAAAATTCCAAAAATAAAATTCAATACCATGATAGGAAAGCTTAAAAAACTTTTAGTAAAAAATGAGTCATTTTTTATACACCCACCCCCTCCACAATCTTCTTTTGGGCATGCCATATTATGGGATTTATATTTTTTTTAAATTTGTCTGTTTCATATTTGACAAATTGTTGTCACAGTTTTCTCAGCATCTACTCAATGCAGCTGATGCTTGAAATTTCAACACAATTTTCTATGAGGTATGCCATATGGTGGGGTTTTTTTTGGTGGTTTTTTTTTTGTTCAAATCCAATGTCGAATTCCTTTCCAGTCGTGCATCTCTCCGTTTCATGTATAACAAATTTTTGTCACAGTTCTTTCGGCAACTACTTATTACTGATGACTGTAATTTTAGCACACTCTTTGGTGAGGCATGTCATATAGTGGGGTTGTGTCTTTTAATCTGATGTTAACTTCCTATTTATCTGTTCGTCTATGGTACCATACACAACAATAATTTTGTCGCAGTTCTCTCAGCAACTACTCATTACAGATACTTGAAATAGTAGCACATACTTTGTTGAGTATCTAGAAATTCACGATTGAAATGTTAAAGTCAATCTGATGTCAACTTCCTATTTATCTGCACATCTGCCTGTAACGGAACTTGTGTATATTAACATTATATTGTATATTCACATCAGAGCGGGTGTATTACATGTGTATTGTTGCGCATTTGTTCACAGACTTCTTCTTTAATAAAAAGATACAACTGAAAGATAACAAAAACGCCACTGAGATGTTTCTTCAATTCAATAGAGTAAATAATAACTGAAAGAATGTCAAGGGAATGGATCTTTTCAATAACCTTCCAGTGACCGTTCGATTGGCATTCAGGTATCATTCAATTGACCTAATGATGTATTTGTTATGTTGAAGATATCCTCGTTTCCTTAACTTGTTTTTCAATAATTTGCCTTGTATATTCCATTCATAAATATTTGTTTAAAAATTGTCATTTATTTCGTTTACTTTAAAAAGCTTAAGGCTATGTGTTTCAAAGTGATTGTATCTTATATGTTCTGTCGAAAAGATAACACAAATGAGTTGATGAAAGGTATCAAATGGATTTGTGGGACTTATTGTCAGCATATAAATAAAAGGAAACATTAATTATTTATTAATTGTATGAAATACTCATATACAGATAATTTTCGATAAAACACCATCTTTTGTAAATTAGAAATCAAGGCGGTATAACGAATTTGGCAATGAATTGCATTTGCCATCATTTAGGAAACAAGAAGTAGAGATATCGTTATTATTAAAAGTATTTAGCGTCACACCCAACTTGACAACCAGCTGAATCATCTGTATCCATACAATCCCCTCATTTCCAGTTCTTGGAATTTATGGGGAATTCCAGATTGAATAAATGTACCTTGAATTTCAAACAGTTGCTCGATCTTACCTCGTGTACACAAACATCATGGCTGCTAGATCTGTATATCAGTTATTACCTCACCTGTTTCATATCCCTTCCGTTACTAGGGATGTATTATTGAGCGGCAAATTTGAACCCATAAAAAGCAATACAATTTTACACCCACAGTTGTGTAATTATTTTAGAATAAAATAATATGGAATGACTCTAATTATTGGCCAAATTATTCGATGATAACCTGGTTTGGGTCAGTTTATGCTTTACAATCCGCGAAGCGGATTATAAAAAAAGCGAAATTGACCCAAACAAGGTTATCATCGAATAATTTGGCCAAGAATTAGAGTCATTCCTTAAATAAATAAAGAAATTATTTAATTTCTTCTTGTCACAATCAAAGTTGATTTTGTTATATGTTTATTTGTTTTTCTTTTATTAGTATTGCCCTGTGTTGACCCTTATTTGTATTTAGTGTTTATCCTGCAAGGAGGCCCATGGTGACGCTAAGGTGACTTAAATATTGGGCCAGTCGCTATATACAGGTCCAGTCCAAAGACTATTTCTACCTACGTAGCTATTGATAGCTACCTAGGTATTTAAAGCTACCCAAAGTAGCTATTTTTACCTACTTTTTATAATTTCTGCATTTTGCAGCACAAAGACCAAACGGCGCAACATGGTGAATACCATATTTTTTGATACAGTCACGCTGATGATGAATACGACAAAATTTTGGTCAAAACATGATTACTTCCTGAATCGGCAATTTTACATTAGTTTCTATGCAAAATTGATAATATACGAAGTAATCATATTTTTGCCAAATCTTTGTCATATCCATCATCAGTGTGACTGTATCAAAAATTGTTGTGCTCACCATGTTGCGTCGTTCCTGCATTTGGCCACAAAATGAAAGTAAAGCAGAAAGTAGGTAAAAATAGCTACTTTCGGTAGCTTTAAATACCTAGGTAGCTATTAATAGCTACGTATAGGTAGACATAGTCTTGGACTGGACCTGATATAAGGTGATGTCAGGTTAGTCTTGGGTAGCGCACGTTTTCCTTGACCAGTGAAAGTAGTTTCATATGTCCATGGAGGGTTAGGTAGTTTTATTCGTGGTAACTGAATCTCCATTCAGGGTAAGTGCAATTTATTTACATTTATCATATTGAAAAGTAGTGCAGTGTTATATTAATTTAGTCTAGTTTAATCTATTTTTATCCACGAGAGAAGTGTTTGAATTGTATACGGGAATTTTACCACGTGCGCATGCCGTGAGTTTAAGCGTAAAGTAATGATATTAGTTTAATACTGAGAGTGTAACGTTATATTGTACATTATTTTGCTTTGCCGTATGAAACGGTGTGATACATATTAGTTAAAACTGTATGTTGAACAATTATATGTGTAAACATTTATGCTATGTTGTAAGGCAGCCCGTTCGGGGTCAAGCTGTTATTATGTCTACGCATATTTGTTGAAGGTTCCTGTACATATATATGCATGCGTGTGGTTACACGATGGTTTGGTGCTGTCGGCGGTGGCAACCTAGACGACTACACGAGGGAGTGGTACGCTAGGCCGAGGGCGTGTGTGAGGGGAAACGTGGTTTCCTGGATTTAGTTAGCACTACAGACGCTTAAGACGCTTTGGATAAGCGGGACGTCAAGGACGTTGTGGCATTCAGTGCAAGGGCTTGGTACCTGTATGACATGGACCGTAACAAGGAGTGGACGTGGCTCAGGAAAGTGGTCCCAGATGAACGCAAATAGACATTTTGAAATTGTTTTATTTTCATTTTTGTATATTTGTATATGTTTGTTTTTATATATAAACTTGTAAATAGAACATCAATCTTATTATCACTGATCAAGCTTAGGGTGTCGTGACAAATGGTGTCAGAAGTGGGATGATGATGTTAGCTTTGATCAGTGATTGGTTATTTTTAAGAATGGTTTTTGTGTAAATTTGATTTAACGTTTGTAAAAGTATTGTAGTATTTTTTTTTATATTGAAGTTATAATTTTTTTTATTGTATTGTTGTAGAGAGACTTTCAGAGAGAAGTTAAGGGACCCTGAGAGGAGAGGACGATACCATGAATTAGTTTGTATTATGAAGGTTTGATTTCGATTTAGTTCGGTTTTCCTGGAGTGATATTTTGCTTTGTTATTTTTGTGTCAGTTTATGTTGTTTGATAGTTGGTTTATTTACTGGCGATTTTTGAGATGGATTTGTTAAAAGAGCTGACTATGGTCAAAGTTTGGAGTTGACGTGAGCGGATCTTCAGAGGTTCATCCGTGAACAGCAGGCACATCTTCGAAAACTCAGAGTTGAGCAGAGAGAGAGAAACAAAAGGAGGACAGAGACTATGAATTGAAGAGAGAAGAGTTGGAAGTAGAGAAGCTCCGATTAGAAGAAAAGAAATCACTAGATGCACTGGAAAGTTAGTACCAAGCTAATGTACAAGAACTTAAATACCAGTTGAGTTTGAAAGAGACAGAATCTAAAGCTGCTACGTCAGACATATCTGATGGTTCATTAGCAAAGGTTCCTAAAATGCCATACTTTGATGAGGTTAAATGTGACATAGACTCTTTTATTAGACGTTTCGAAAGATACGCTGTAGCACAGAAATGGACCGAAGGAATGTGGGCCGTGAACTTAAGCGCATTACTTAAAGGACGAGCTCTCGATGTCTATGCCTTGCTTCCACAAGAAAAGGCTCTGGATTATGCAGCCCTTAAAACAGCTTTGCTGAGGGGGTTTGAGAAAACAGAGGACGGTTTTCGAGAATATTTCCGTAGGTGTAAACCAGAGGTAGGTGAAACCTTTACACAATTCGCAGTTCGTTTAGGAAGTTATCTAGATAGATGGATTGAGAATGGAAAAGTTAACAAAACTTATAACGGACTATATGACTTAGTGTTGCGAGATCAGTTCATATCAATTTGTAATAGAGACTTATCGTTGTTCCTAAAAGAGCGTATTCCAAAAAGTATTGAAGAGATGTGTATGTTAGCGGATCAGTTCAAAGAGGCACGTCATGTAAACATATTAACTTTAGTTTCTTCTGGCAAAAAGGAAATGGCATTTGAAAACAGAAATCCAGTTGCAGCAAGAGATCAACGCAGCCAGAAGGAGCAAGTGACGCCGAAGACTGATGGTCAGTCCTTTTCACAACAGAAGCAGACAGGGAAGGATATTCGATGCTACAAATGTTCCGGGCTAGGACATATAGCCTCGCAGTGTAAACAGTCATCAAATAAGAATCATAGCTTCCATCAAGTGTGTGTTTTGGCGGACGGATCCAAAATTGAAACCCCTATCGCAAAGGTAAATGTTGACACTCCGTATTTTGTTGGAGAAGTGAATGCGTGGTGCCTAAAAGCTCCATTATACCCTTTGATTATCGGAAACATTCCGCATGCTAAAGATCCTCACGATCCGAACAAGGACTGGAAGCCTAGTGTTGTGAATGCTGTTGTGACTAGACAACAGAAACGCATGGAAGGTAAGAAGATAAAACCTCCTTCTGTTCCAGAAATAATAGGATCTGAAGTTTGTCCAGAAGATATGTTGAAAGCACAGGAAGAAGACGAGATGTTGAAGAATCTTTGAGCTTTGGTTGGAAAGGAAACCAACGGCAACAGAGTAAAGTACATTTTGAAGAAGGGAATGCTGTTTCGAGTTTTTCAGTCAGAGAAAGTCGAGGATGGTAAGCAGTTTACTCAACTAGTTGTTCCTAAGAAGTACGGAATGAAAGTTTTATCACTTGCACATGAGTCTTTAATGGCAGGTCATTTAGCTACATCCAGGACAATTGATAAAGTGCTAGCTGAGTTTTATGTGCCAGGAGTCCAGCCTGACGCAAGACGATTTTGTCGATCGTGTGACATATGTCAGAGGACTACTCCTAAAGGTAGGACAACTTAAGTTCCGATGAGTGTTATGCCGATCATAGATGAGCCATTCAGACGAGTAGCAGTTGATCTGGTGGGACCAATACAGCCAATGACAGCTAACGGTAATCGTTATATTTTAGCTTTAGTTGACTTTTCAACACGCTATCCAGAAGCGGTTGCACTCAAAGGTATAGAAACTGAAAGAGTAGCCGAGGCTTTAGTAGATATATTTTGCAGAATCGGAGTTCCGAAAGAGATGCTGACAAACATGGGGACACAGTTTACTTCAGAGTTGATGGGTGAAGTAAGTCGCTTACTTTCGATGAAACAGTTATCCACGACACCCTATCACCCGATGTGTAACGGCTTGGTGGAGAGATTTGATGGTACCCTGAAGCAAATTCTTCGACGACTGTGTTCAGAGCGTCCAAAAGACTGGGACAAATACCTGTCAGCAGCACTTTTTGCCTATCGAGATGCCCCACAGGAGAGCTTGGGATTTTCGCCATTCGAATTGGTATTCGGACACAGAGTCAGAGGTCCGATGAGAATCCTACGAGAGCTTTGGACAAAGGAAGAGCCGGATTCTGAGGTGAGAAGTACTTATCAATATGTTGTCGATCTTAGAGAACGCTTAGAGTCTACTTGTCAGTTAGCCAGAGAGAAATTAGAGAAGTCATCCGAACGTTACCGAGCACACTACAACAAGAAGGCTAAAAACAAAGACATGTCAGTAGGTGAGAAGGTGCTTGTACTTTTACAAACAGATAGCAACAAATTGTTAATGCAATGGAAAGGTCCTTTTGAGATAGTGAAGAAATTGGGGAAAGTTGATTATAGAATAGACATGAATGGCAAAATTAAGACATTCCATGCAAATATGCTCAAGTTATATTTTGACAGGAAAGTATGTTGTGTTGATGCTGGTATCTTGGGTGTCGCTAGTGCAGCTATGGTGGATGTTGAAGAAGACGATTCAGTTGACGACAGTGATCTGATAGATTCAACACTACCTACTTCGAAGGAGAAACCCAGTGATGTCAAAGTAAGTGATGAACTGACAATAAGTGAACATGAACAAGTGAAATCGTTACTTGAAGAGTATAGTGATGTGTTATCAGATATTCCAGGATGTACGACATTGGATGAGCACCATATAAAGTTGACGAGTGACAAGCCTGTGCGATCCAAACCATACCCTTTACCTTTTACAACTCGTGATTAAGTGTGCGAGGAAGTAAGAAACATGCTGAGACTATTCCAAACATAGACTATGTATTTGTACAGTTAGCAGGTTGTAGATATGTTTCCAAGTTTGATTTGTGCAAAGGGTATGCCGTTTGGGCTAGTGAATGATTCTGCAAGTTTCACACGGTTAATAAAAAAGTTATTAGCATGGATGCAATCAATTGACAATTTCATGGATGATGTGATTATTTATACTAGAACTTTTCAGGACCATTTGATGGTGATAAGGGAGTTCCTACAAAGATTGCGGGCAGCTAACTTGACAGCTAAGCCAAGCAAATGTTTCATTGGATTCAGCAGTATAGAATGTTTGGAATACATTGCAGGAAAAGAGGAACTCAGACCAATTCCAGATAAGGTTGAAGCAATTCAGAACTGTTTAAGACCTACAAAAAAGAAACAAGCAAGTCTTTACTCGGTTTGGTCGGGTTTTATCGTAAGTTTATTCCCAATTTTTCAGCAGTTGCCGCACCGTTATCCGACCTGAGGAAAAAGAGACAACAAAACAAAGTTTGTGGGGAGAGACCCAGCAGAACGCTTTCATCACCCTGAAATCTGCACTTATGGTAACGCCAGTACTAAAGTTTCTAAACATCAAGGAAGAGTTGATATTGCAAACAGACGCATCAGATGTTGGCATAGGAGCGGTTCTTTTCCAGTATGAGAATGGTATCAAGAAACCCGTTGCCTACACCAGTAAGAAACTTACAGCGCAGCAAGTTAAGTATTCTACGATCGAGAATGAATGTTTTGCTATCATATGGGCAGTTCAGAAATTTCAGAGATATCTGTACAGAAAACAATTTATGTTGGAGACAGACCATCAGCCGCTTATTTATTTATCTCAATCTAAAGTGCTTAATGCACGACTAATGAGATGGTCCTTACTTTTGCAGCCTTACAGGTTCCGTATCGTGGTGATTAAAGGATCAGAGAACGTTGGTGCTGATTGTCTAAGTAGGTTGTAGGATTTGAGTGAGACATTATGAACAATGTAGTTTTGTACATATGTTTTTTTGTTGTTGATTGTGAGTTTTGCACAAGTTCAGTGAACTTTCTTGAATTGGGGAGGTATGTCACAATCAAAGTTTATTTTGTTATATGTTTATTTGTTTTTCTTTTATTAGCATTGCCCTGTGTTGACCCTTATTTGTATTGAGTGTTTATCCTGCAAGGAGCCCCATTGTGACGCTAAGGTGATTTAAATATTGGGCCAGTCGCTATATAAGGTGATGTCAGGTAAGTCTTGGGTAGCGCAAGTTTTCCTTGAACAGTGAAAGTAGTTTCACATGTCCATGGAGGGTTAGGTTGGTTTATTCGTGGTAACTGAATCTCCAATCAGGGTAAGTGCAATTTATTTACATTTATCATATTGAAAAGTAGTGCAGTGTTATATTAATTTAGCTTATTCTATTTTTATCCACGAGAGAAGTGTTCGAATTGTATACGGGAATTTTACCACGTGCACATGCCGTGAGTTTAAGCGTAAAGTAATGATATTAGTTTAATACTGAGAGTGTAACGTTATATTGTACATTATTTTGCTTTGCCGTACGAAACGGTGTGATACATATTAGTTAAAACTGTATGTTTGAACAATTATATGTGTAAACATTTATGCTATGTTGTTCGGGGTCAAGCTGTTATTATGTCTACGCATATTTGTTGAAGGTTCTTGTACACATATATGCATCCGTGTGGTTACACGATGGTTTGGTGCTGTCAGCGGTGGCAACCTAGACGACTACACGAGGAAGTGGTACGCTAGGCCGAGGCCGTGTGTGTGGGGAAACGTCTTTTCCTGGATTTAGTCAGCACTGCAGACGCTTAAGACGCTTTGGATAAGCGGGACGTCAAGGACGTTGTGGCATTCAGTGCAAGGGCGTGGTACCCGTATGGCATGGACCGTAACAAGGAGTGGACGTGGACGGCTCAGGAACGTGGTCCCAGATGAACGCAAATAGACATTTTGAAATTGTTCTATTTTCATTTTTGTATATTTGTATGTATTTGTTTTTATATATAAACTTGTAAATAGAACATCAATCTTGTTATCACTGATCAAGCTTAGGGTGTCGTGACACTTCTCTTTTTTTATTTAATTTCAAATATTTTTGGCATATACACAATAAAAGCTCAAACTAAAGATTTCAAATTGCAAATCAACACATATATTTCATTGCAAGATATCACTGATTCTAATTCTGTGTCATGCTATTGCCAGTGGTATATCGGAAGCTGGATTTAAGGAGATTTCTCTCAGAAAATCTTTTTGTATGTAAGAGATTTACAAAGATCATTGTTCAACAAGACTGTTTCGAAGATGTACAAAACATTGAATCATATTGACATATATAGCATATATTACATGAAAAGATTTCAATTTTAAAGATTAGTAAGTAGTAATTAAAGATAAATTTAAGACATCATTCCTCGCTGTGAGCGAATTTCTTGAATGAGGCTGTTGACATCCCTGTAACCCTTACCTATTTGCCATTACTCTGCCTCGGTTTGAAAATTAATTATACTTGAATAACGAATGAATTGAAAATACAATTACCATACGCAAGTTGAGGCCGAATATTTTTATATAGAAAATGAAAGTTAGTGATTAAAAAGCAAGAGCCATTTTGTTTGTCATTTCTGGGACGTTGTTTTATCACATTTTCTCGGGTTGGAACTTTTTCGACGTTCTTCTCAGCAACTCTTAAATTTTGTCCTATACTTGGTACTTAGGGTCACTGAGTAGGGAGGGATCTTTTTCGTGCTAGCACCTATTGCGACACGGTACCTCGGTTTATAAGGTCCAATCCGAAGGACCGGTCTCCACATACCACAGTGAGATTCGAACCCGCGACGTAAGGATTGACTCTAGAGCAGACGCTACGTTGGTGATAATAAATATCTTTTAAAAGATATTAATGGTAATCTAACAACCAAGCTCTATGATAAACGACATGACTTTAACTTTTCTATCGTAAACTTCCTTTACTTATACAGCGATATATCTTCATCACCTGCATGCGGAGTGAAATATCTCAGTTGATTCGATACGCAAGGAGTATGCTCTATGTACCAAAAATTTCTAAAACGAGGAAAATTATTGACGAACAGTCTAACGAAACAAGAATATCAGCAGTCTCGTTTAAAGTCATCATTTCGTACGTTCTATGGTCGATACTATTACCTTGTCAGCAAATACATTTCATCATTAAATCAAATGCTGACTAACGTTTTTTTTTATTCTAATTGTTAGTCTATTATTTATACACTCCATTGACGACGGATACTTCCGTTTTGTCGCATATCTGCGGTGATTTTCTTTGATCTTTCTATGGTGATATATCCCATATCACATATGCGATAATACTTTCCACGCCCATCACTACAGGACGCAGAAATCAGGTCATGAGAAAAAAAAACTGATTTTATTTCACAAGTTCATAACTACAGAAAAATGAACATGTTTAGTTATTTCTTATCTTTTAACTAAATCAAAATCCGTGTATTTAATTCGGTTGAAAATTCCCAGTCGTTAAAAAGATTAATCCATTTTGAAAGTTACGGTAATATCTCCAAACTTTATATAGTTAAACTCCTAGATATTTGCTCCAGTCTGTGATTTCATATTTGCCTGGTTCGAAGATAAATTGTCAAAATCTTAAATCTCAGTAAAAAAAATCAAATCAAATTCACTAAGAACGTCCGACATGTTGAAGAGCTTGCTTGAAATGAATTGTAATTTCATGACACGCTGAATATGTTTTTTTATTGAATTTTGACACTCTCAATGAAATTTACGTCATCAGACATATGACAAAATGCTTACATCATAGATGCCTCGTACTATTGGTTATATCGTTTTCATGCGGAAAAATAGAAGATGCATGTCATTCCTTTTTTTCTTGTGTGAACTACACTGCCCCAAGAAACGATTTGTTCAATGCTATTTTTAGAATGATAAATTTACGTATTGTAGACACTCATGTTCTATTATGGGGAGATAATTCGATCAGTATTTCTGAAAAAGAAAGTTTATTTTTAAATGTGCAATTGTTTATTAAGATATCTGGTCGTTTTTGAGTAATGATTTTAGATTTGTTTGTCCATACTACATTAATTCAATTCTGTACATGCATTGCCTATGTTAGATAATCTTATTGACCTTTGGTTCCTGTGTAAATTAATTTTGAACAATATACTTTGTGTTACAAATTGTTATAAAGGAGAGGACGTTCTAAGTTTTTAAGAACTTGTGTCCAATCTTTTTGTTATAACATCAAAACAATAAAATATGTTAAAAACTCCGCGCCCTCGATTTCCACGCCCCATGAAAACGATATAATCAATACTACTCGGCTTCTATGATGAACATATACATATCCTGATCATGACAAGGAGAACACGGCGAGAGCGACTTGTAGGCAGGGAAAGTTCACTCCTTCATGGCACATGATCCCACCTCTGATGTTTTGGAGGTCTGCGTTTGCTCTTCTCCTGTTTTGTATCATTTTATGGACTTTTGATCTTAAAAACAGCTCGTTACACTCATTTCTTCCATTTTAACATTTTTTTTCTGAAGAACGTCAGTCAGCATTTGACTTTGTCTTTGTATCGACCAAAAAACTTGTAAATGCTCAGTAGTTGATTTTCAACAAGACTGTTAATATTTTTGTTTTTAAAACCTGTTTGCCAATAACCTACCTCGCTTTAGAAACGTTAGACATGCTTATGCGTATCGAAAAAAAGATGTCTTAAAAAGTAAAGATGTGGCAATTTTATATAATTGCAGTTTTTATACAACGTGTTTAATATTAAATTCGAAAACATATAAAATAAAATATAAATTAAAAAAATTTCAAATTTGTTCAAATGTATAATTTTAAATCAGTAAGAATTCAGGTATCCATTAATTGATTACAAAAATAATTTGAAAACATTTTTCAAAACAATGAAATTGCCAATAATAACAAATTTTAATTGCACATTAAATATATATTCAATTTTGTTTCCAGATTCTGTATTTTACTGTTCCGATATTGCTTCGAACACAATATATGATGTCACTGTTGCAGGGAAGATAGGTTACTTCTTTAGTAAATCGAAACATGTGATAGTAGACATTGATGTAGACAAGCTATTTCTGTATGGCATACTTACAGACAAAAGCTATTGTTTTCTTTTTTTCCTGTCCTTTCCACATGTTTCTGATCAAGTTAAACAAAAATTACATATGTATACGAGGGGTGATCAAAATGTTTACAAACTACTTGAATATCTTCCATACAAGAAACAATATTTGGTTTTAATGTTGATTATATTTTACATTAATCCTCCCCGATTTTAATGCACATCAACCACCGTTCTGCGCATGCGCGAGTCACGTGATATTGGCGGTCACGTGACCCCCTCCGTAGCTTTTTGTCACAAAAGTTTTTCTGAGTTTTATATTTCTTTCCATGTGAGTTAAATTTTATGACAAGAACAGTTCATTTGTCAGAAATGGTCATATCTCGGCAACAAAATGGGCGGATAATAATATCCTTTCCAAAAATAAGCATGGCGGCCATTAAAAGACAAATCTTCTGTCTCAGGAGAGACCTTTATTCAAGGTGGATAGAGAATGGGTGCATCCTTTTTATCATATTTAATATGTTTAAAATGTAAAGTAAACGATATCTAAGGTATTTAATACTTATATCATTGTTCAAATATTCAACTTTTTTTCAAAGTGCTAATTGGAGGTCTTTGTTTGCAAATTGCTTAATTAAAAATACATATCTTTTCAAACTTGCTTTCACTGGGCAAGATGACAAGTATCATTTTTAACCATCAGCCTTCCTTCACTTAAACGATTAATCCAATAATTAATTGAATCTATAGGAACTAGTTTATCTCAATGAACTGTCTAGAAATTATTATATGATACTGTATAGGGATTTCTTAAATATACAATCAATTGTACATGTACAGTCGTTTGTTGAACGAGTTCGACTACATGTAAGACAACCATTTTTCGTCACAAGTGACCTAAATAGTGAC
The DNA here is from genome assembly GCF_032062105.1 of Saccostrea cuccullata. Lineage (NCBI taxonomy): Eukaryota > Metazoa > Mollusca > Bivalvia > Ostreida > Ostreidae > Saccostrea > Saccostrea cuccullata. Next base: position 53,573 of record NW_026938289.1, read on the forward strand.
GTCATTTTCACATTGTGGCGTATCAAACAAGGAGAGAAACCTTTATTATGCATATGCTATTTATAGAACTTGTGTATGGCTATGTGTGTACTGAATTTCATTCTAATCTGAATTTCTTTTGATTTTCTAGATATAGAGATAGTTTGCGACATTTTTGATCACCCCTCGTATTTGATGGTTTTAGATATGCAAATTTTCAATATTTTATAATTTTGTGTAAGAGTGTTTCAAATAAACGACTACTTTTAGGTCTATTCTGAAATTAGATCGCAATGATGCAAGTTCAGCAACCTTGATAGAAATTTCACCTTTGTATGGTCGGCTTTTGTTGATTTTAGTGCTAAAAGATGGATGGACAACTGAGAGTAAAACGGATAATGGAAACAAAGGTAAAACTAAATTTATATATATTGCTATATTATTATTATATACTGAGTAATTCAAACATAAACAATATTATATTTTTATACTTGATTCAAGGCTTTGAAACGGATATTGAAAATTTCATCTAACAAATATAAACTAAATTTAAATTTGTACCTAACTGAGTCAAGGGCTCGAGTGAGCTTTTCTGGTCGAAATATGTTCGTTATCTGTCCTCGTTGTCGTTGTTGTCGTCGTCGTCATTGTAAATTTCAAATTTTATCTTCTTCTCAAGAACCACTAGTGTCGATTTAAATTTGTTGAAATCATCCCCCCGGGTATATAGAAACCATAAAATAGAGACATGGTCATGAAATATAACAAAGAAATATAAAGAATAAATCAATACAAAAAAGCTTGTAACTAATTTAAAATTATTCTGAAGAAGTGTATATTAAATTTTGATCACCCCCCCCCCCCCGACAACCAATGTTTAAGTGTCTTTTCTGCTGGAAGCCAAGGTTACGCAACTCAAATCTAAATGAAGCTTCCAGAATATATCCTGATAATCTATCATCAGCTGTCTGGAATGATGCTTCTCAAAGATTTGAATCTAGCAGTTGATCTCTGATTCATAAGATTTTCTGTGGACTTTCATCAGCTTTATATGGTTATTCCTTATAAGAACAGCACAATTTTTTTACTAAAATTTTTAGAATTGCTATTTAAATGAGCAACACTTTCCAGAAACTATAAGACATAAAGACTTAGTTTAAGACTTTAATTTCTAATTTGAACCAGAGTATTTTATAGCGATTCTGAAAGTCTGACCTCCATGCAGTACAAATAATATGAATTTAGCACTTTATAATCAAGAGACAAAACAAAATTCAATAGGGAGTGTGGTATATATGCACTTTAAAATTTCAATAATTATAAGAGTCATATAGACATGAAATCATTGTTCTCCTTAACATTGATGCACTATTAACGTAGAAATTATGTAAAAAAAATATTTTTTTCATAAGGCAATGACAAGTTACTATCAAATAAATATCGGCTGTATAAATTCATTGTTTAAACAAAACAGGTTTACCTTCATGTTTCTAAATCCACCTTACCCGTTACGAAGATATCTACTGAAAAGTAATTTTAAAATTCAAAGTAATTTATTTCACTTTTCCATTGTATTGTTTCCTTTTGTATTTGAATAAAACATTGGATTTTTGTAATGTATTACAAACCTATACACCCCCCTTTTTTTTAACACAACACAAAGACAAAATTCAACACACCAACACATTCTCATAAATCTGTGTAATAAATTTAAGTCGTAAACTGTTTCAATTCATTAAAAATTAAACTTTGAAGAAATGATCTAAAATATGAGAGAATTTAGGAATTAGATAACAATTGTTTTCTTTAGTAAACTTGAGTGAACACCATGAACACTGTAACTATGTGAAAACCTTGATTAACTATAGTGAACACTTTGACACTTTAATTTACTACAGTGAACACTTTGACACTTTACTATAGCGACAACTATGAAAACTTTGATTTACCATGATGGTGATCAATATGAATCCTTTGATTTACTATCGAAAAAAAAAATGATTTACAAAAGTAACTTTGACACTATAGTGAACACTTTGAAAACTTTGATTTCCTATGGTGATAACTTTGACACTTTGATTTACTATTATAATAGTTTACTAGAATTAAATAAGGTAGTTTATAGTTAACCATAGTATTTTTGTTAGGGCAGGTTTAAACTAAGTCGTAATATGTCTTTATTTTATTTTTTTTATCAAGGAGTGTGGGTTCAGTTCACAAGCATGAGTGCATACCATGTTTCTTTTGACGCAAAAAAACTCAACTCCAATAAAACAACGTTAGCTTGCAATAGTATAAATTCTATGAAATATTTACTCGTCTATTTCAGAGGATAATGTTCAAGACAACACTTTACATTTTATACTCACTCCTTTAACTGTTGTCGTATGTGGGGTTGGTGGTTGTTTCGCATTTGTTTTTGTTAAGAAGCGAAAACAACGACATCAATTGAACAGGTATGTAAATTAAAAAGAAGAATTGTATTTTATTTGCACAAACTAAGTAATGCATGCAATGATCTACCTCCCCTTTCGAAAACTATTGTCAACCGAGGCAAAGCAATAAATATCAATAGTTTCTTTTTTTTTTTTTTTTTTTTTTTTTGGTTGTTGGTTTAGGGGAGGGTCCACTTTTACACTCAACTACATGCAATATCTATATACCGGTAATGTAAGAAGGCTATTACTACGAGTTACATGTGAAAATAAAACCATGCTAGGATAAATATCATACTCAACTCAATACTTTGAACAGTAGTATGCTGTATTTCATATTGTTTTATTTTTATTGCTAAAAAACCTATATTTTTAAATTCAAATTATTAGTTATTTGTGTGAGAGAAAAATGTAATTACCAATTGATTTCGTTTGCCTTATATATCTTGATATGAAATATATGGAGATAACGAACAGTATTCAAGATCAAAGTCCATAAAACAATACAAAAAAAGGAGCAGAGCAAATAAGGACCTCGAAAACATCAAATGTTGGATCAGGTACCATGGATTTTATTGATATTTTAAATCTTTTTAGTCCTCCACAGGAATTGACTGAAAATGATCCCTATGTGTATCGTGAGCTTTCAGAGGCAACTTTTACAAGAATAGGTATCAACACTTCTACAAAAGAGGTTATTCCAAGATTATACGGACATGGTGAAGCAAATAATTCAGTCCCCTCGGAAATTGGTCTTCAAAGGGTTACAGAAATAAAATCAAGTTTCTCCTATGCCTATACCACAAACGAGAGTGGGTTGTTAAATGTTTCAAGAACAGTGAGTATAAGGGCGCCGTTGGATGATGACTGAAGATAACAAATGTTAATTGATCATTTCTCAAAATATATAAATATAAATCATTAATGTTTGTAAAAATAAATAAATGCTTGTGATTTTTATACAAGAAATTTACATTCTTATCCTATAATTCTTCCTTTGTTATCATGTGCAAATTGTTTCAACTATTTTATATTTCAACATTTTTAGAAACGAATGCATTTTTATTTTGTCGAAACCAAGATTTGTGCAATATTTTCAAATAAACATTTTTTGGATTCAAATGTGCATTTGCCGCAGGCTCAAGTGAGCTTTTCTGATCACATTTTGTCCGTCGTCCGTCCGTCTGTCTGTCCGTCCGTCTGTCCGTCTGTCTGTCCGTCTGTAAACTTTTCACATTTTCGACTTCTTCTCAAGAACCACTGGGCCAATTTTGACCAGACTTGGTACAAAGCATCATTGGGTAAAAGGGGAATTTAAATTGTTAAAATAAAGAGGCAAGTTCCCTCACAAGGGGAGATAATCAAGAAAAGATAAAAATAGGGTGGGGTCATTAAAAAATCTTCTTCTCAAGAACCACTGGGCCACAAAAGCTGAAAATAATGTGGAAGCATCCTGGGGTAGTGTAGATTCTAAATTGTTTAACTCATGACCCCCGGGGGAAGGGCGGGGCCACAATGGGGAATCAAAGTTTTACATAGAAATATATAGGAAAATTTTTTGAAAATCTTCTTTTCAAAAACCACTGGGCCAGAAAAGCTGAAACTTATTTGAAAGCATCCTGGGGTAGTGTAAATTCTAAATTGTTCAAGTCATGACCCCCGGGGGAAGGGCGGGGCCACAATGGGGAATCAAAGTTTTACATAGGTATATGTTGGAAAAATCTTTGAAAATCTTCTTCTCGAGAACCACTGGGCCACAAAAGCTGAAACTAATGTGGAAGCATCCTGAGGTAGTGTAAATTCTTAATTGTTCAAATCATGACCACCGGGGGAAGGGCGGGACCACAATGGGGAATCAAAGTTTTACATAGAAATATATAGGAAAAATTTTTGAAAATCTTCTTCTCAAGAACCACTGGGTCAGAAAAGCTGAAACTTATTTGGAAGCATCCTGGGGTAGTGTAGATTCTAAATTGTTCAAATCATGAACTTCGGGGGAAGGGCGGGGCCACAACGGAGAATCAAAGTTTTACATAGATATATATAGGAAAAATCTTTGAAAATCTTCTTCTCAAGAACCACTGGGCCAGAAAAGCTGAAACTTATTTGCTCATGGAAGGATCCTGGGGTAATGTAGATTTCAAAATGTCTAAATTATGATCAGTGGGGTAGGGTGGGGATTCATTATGTATTACAAGGAGGAAATCTGGTAAAGAGCAGAATGGTCAAAGCTTCTCAGGTGAGCGAAGTGGCGCATGGGCCTCTTGTTTTTCTGTATATTCTGGGTGTTAATTTGTTTTTGTTTTCTTGCAATACCACTTAATTTTGTTCATTTTTGTTGCTCTTGTAATTGTATTTTCTGTACATTTGGGAAAATATTCGGTGTAATTAAAAAAGAATAGCTTATACACATATGAGTTAACGTACTAGTTTATTTAAAGATTACACAATATCTATTCTCCTTTAACTGAAGTATATTCTAAAACCTACCTAAATAGTTTTGAAAAGTACATAATGCATTATAATGATAAATTCTATTATATCTCTAATTGTACTTACTGTAAGACAAAATTAATATATTCTGATTCAAATCTAATTTATTTAGAAAAGAAAACAACTGTTTATCAATTTAATTTTAAATATAATAAAATTGCTTTAAACAAACTTTTAATCGCAACGATTTTATTTCGCGATTTACCGGGGGTAAACTAATTCGCGACGATTAATTTTCACGATCAAGCCTATTTTGGATCTGTTGTTATATAGGGAAATAAACTTTAAGGATTTGTTCGCAGCCAGAAATATTCGAAAGGACGGAGCTCTCGAGAACCTCCCAAACATTTCTAGCACGCGAATTAAAGTTTGTTTACAGTAGTTGTTCATTTGGCAAATTAAAGTCAACATCAATATCATAGTCATTTTGTAAAAGAAAAGGTTAATTTTAGTGGCATCTCAGTATTATTTATTTTTGTTGATGAAAACTCAGACATCATAATCAATTATAAAAGTTTTACAATCCAACAGAACTACATTTATCTTTCTGTTAATGCTGAAAACATTGAATAAAGGGAGAAAAACAAATATCTCCTACATTTTCAGAATAGTTTCTCTTTGATCAGTAAGGGTCTGAGAACGACATCGAAATTTTTTTTTGCTTTTTAGCTCACCTGAGCCGAAGGCTCAAGTGACCTTTAATGATCACATTTTGTCCGGCGTCCGTCAGTCTGTCTGTCCGTCTGACCGTCTGTCTGTCTGTAAACTTTTCACATTTTCGAGTTCTTTTCAAGAATCGCTGTGCCACTTTTAACCAAACTTGCCACAAAGCATTTTTGGGTGAAGGGGATTCAAGTGTGTTCTAATGAAGGGCCACGCTCTCATACAAGGGGAAATAATTGGGAATATATAAAAATTTAATGGTACATATACGTTTTAAAAAATCTTCTCAAGAACCACTGTGCCAGGAAAAATCAAACTTATGGGTAACATCCTCAGGTAGTGAAGATTTAAATTTGTTCAAATCATGACCCCCGGGGGTAGGGTGGGGCCATAATGACCGACCAAAGTTTTATATAGAAATATATATGAAAATTCTTTTTAAAATCTTCTTATAAAGAATAACAAAGCCGTAATTGGTCATATTTATATGGAAGCATCGTCAGGTAGTGTAGATTCAAGTTTGTTCAAATCTTGACCCCGGGGGTAGGGCTGGGCCACAATGGCTAATCAAAGTTTTATAAAGAAATATATAGGAAAATTCTTTAAAAATATTCTCCTCAAGAATATAGCAAAGCCATGATTTGTCTTGGAACTAATTTTGGATTTAAACTTTTCAATAATGAACCAATTTCTACTTTTTCCTAACCACAGGGCTCAGGTGAGCGATGTGGCCCATGGTCCTCTTGTTTTGTTTATTGTGTTGTTTTTATAATTAAAGAAGAACAAAACAATATTTATATCGTGAATGCACAAATCATGATATAGAACATTAATCGAAATGCTATGTAGCCAATTTTACATAACGAGAACTTAGGCAATATAACATAAGATTTTCAAAAAAATATACTGCGCTTCAAATATTGATTTATATGAAATGAAATAAATATTAAGGGATGATCTTTTGTGTCTTACTTTTTACGGAGTTTAAACGGCTTAATGATAAAAAAATAATCATGGTTTGAGTATGGTACTCATAACCACAATCAAGTCCCAAATATTATTTTCCTTTTGTGAGTGATATATCGGGATCGTAGTATTCGTCATTATGACGCTTTATTACTAACGTTAAATTCGACGTCACGTCAAACGTTCAGATGAAATCGCAAGAGTTATCTCCCACAGTGTGTTGTACGTCTTTAAACAGAAACAATGGGTCGAAATTTGAGGGAGAGAGGACCTTGAGAACGATCTGAGACAGAGATATCACGACCCTTAGGAAGGCACTTTTACAACTAGTTCTATACGCCAGTATCAGGGATGATACTACTAGGTATAAAATATAATATTCTCTTCCTTATGCAGCAGTATACCTTAATCAACTGCATCTGCGGGTTATAGCTTTTAGTTGATTTTATATGCTAGAGCATACTCTACTTATGAACAGTTTCTGAAACAAGTTAAGTTATTGACAAAAGAGTTGACCTTGTCAGTTAATATAACCTATCACTGGGTCAAATGTTCATTGACAATTTTCATACAATTGTAATTATCGTTCGGTGATTTTTTACATATCAATTTTTCTACGATTTTTCCCTTTATTTCCCTGGTGAGCTCGAGATTAAAGATATCACACACTCTGACACATCTGTTTCATACTTGGATTGATTGATTGTATATTGTTTAACGTCTCTCTTAAGAATTTTTCACTCAAATGGAGACGTCACCGATGCCGGTGAAGGGCTTCAAATTTAGACCTATACTCGGCACTCAGGGCCATTGAGCAGTGAGGGTTCTTTATCGTGCCAACGCCTACCGTGACAAGGGACCTACGTTTTTAAGGTCATATCCGAAAGACCCGTGACTTTCACTTCTAGTGCCGAGCGCTTGGCGAAGGAACAGTCACTACCTTTGTTTACGTCTTAGGTATGACGCGGCGCCGCGATCGAGAATCGAACCCGGGCCTCCCGATCACGAAGCGAACGCTCTACCACTAGGCTACCGTGACCGGTATTTCATACTTGGATATTTTACTTGAAAACGACTTAAATGGTAATCTAGCAACCAAGCTCTATGAAAAGAAGAAAACACTTGCTGTGGCCTTCAACTCGATATTTAGATATATCGACGACGTATTGTCAATTAACAATAGTAATTTCCATTCTGATGTCGATACGATATATCCTGGTGAGCTTGAGATAAAAGATACCACAGAGTCTGACACATCTGTTTCATACTTGGATAGTTTACTTGAAAAAGACGCTAATGGTAATCTAACAACCAAATTATATGATAAACGTGATGACTTAAACTTTCTATCGTCAACATTCCTTACTTATAATAATACCTTCAGCAATATACCTTAATCATCTGCATACGGAGTATATATAACTTAGTTGATTCGATACGCAAGAGCATGCTCTATGTATGAACAATTTCTGAAACGAGGTAAATTATTGACAAGCAAGTTGATGAAACAAGGTTATCAGCAGTCTCGTTTAAAGTCATCATTTCGTAAGCTCTATGATCGATACAATGACCTTGTCAGCAAATACAATTTATCATTGAGTCAAATGCTGACTAAGGTTTTTCATACCAATTGTTAGTCCATTATTTATACACTGAATTGACGACGGATTTTTTTCCCGTTATTTCCTGATCATGACAAGGAGCACACGGCAGGTGTGACCGGTCGGCAGGGGATGCTCCATGGCACCTGATCCCACCTCTAATGTTTCGGAGGGCTGTATTGCTCTGCTCTTATTTTGTATTGTTTTATGGACTTTGAGATTGAATACTGTTCGTTATCTTCATATCCTTCATGATAAACGTGATGACTTAAACTTTTTTATTGACAACTTTCTTATGCAGCAATATACATGTACCTTCATCACCTGCATATGGACTTTATATCTCTCAGTTCATTTCGTTCTACATCTATGGTCGATACAATGACCTTGTCAGCAAATACAATTTCCACTGTGTCAAATGCTGACTGACGTTTTTTTTCATATTATTTGTTAGTCCATTATTTATACACTGAATTGATGACTGTTTTTTTCGTTATTTCCCAATCATGACAAGGAGTACACGATGGGCGTTAGCGATCGCCATTAGATGCTCAATCCACCATGGCACTTGATCCCACATTTATTGCTTTAGAAGTCCGTGTTTGAACTACTCAATTTGTATTATTTGAAAGCCCTTCGTTATATCTACATTTTTTAACAAAAGCGTATGTATACTATATCCGTATTCCTATACTCGAACCTTGTTGTACGTATGTACCAAAATTAATATATCTCACTTCTCTACAAATATCAACATTGCAAAAAGTCATAGTACACAAATCCAATGTAATTGTTTTTCACGTTTTTCTATCGTATTCTTTGTTTTTCACAGAAATCAACTTTCAAACCCCATTTAAAACGGACTTATAAATTATATCGGATATTTCGCTTTTTCTGGTTTAGTATCCAGTCAACACTAGCTATTTCCACATGTTTCTGTATTTGTCCCATTTATATTTGGGTGTTTTATTTCTTTTTTTTTTTTTGGCAATAAAAGTTCTGTGAATGTTCGTTCCTTTAACAGTTGTTTATTTCTTTTATTTCGAATGTTAAAACTGAGCTCTAAGAATACTATTATATGATTTATATGTCGTTTTTTATCCTAATGTCAAAGAAAAAAACAAATGGACATCTCCAAGAAATCTAATTTATTAACAAAAATACTTGTTTATAAAAGGAACGTTTAATACAAAAAGCGCTGTTTATTTGGCAGAAGCAATATAAAATGCATAAATAAATAAAATATCTTACTACTGGTTGCATATTTCTCAAGGGGTTGCTAAATAATGAAACAAATTTATTTATAGTTATACACTACAACGTTTTACAATCCAACAGAACTACAGTTGAACGTCAATATCTCACGGGATATAGTTAGTCAATACCATGGATATATCGAGGCAACTTGAAAGTCTCTAATTCTTTTTTCTTCAAGTATTTTATCTTAGATATGTCGATTTGTCGGATATCTCGAATATTTTTCTGGGTCAAATAAAATGTGAGTTATCGAAGTCAGATTGTAATTTATGTAAAACCTACGGGTTCTTTGTTAGACTACCTTTCTTGTGTGTAAGGATCATGGAAGAAAAAAAGAGTATATAAGGATTACAAGAAAAATTCAGAAAACCAAAGATTATACCAATGTCAAAGGTAAATGCTTCATGGGTATAGGTAAACGGGCTGTTTTCATCTGAGAAAAAGAAGGATAATACAACGACGCTGTATAATAATTGTGAGATTTGAAAGTAGATAAAAACTGATAATATAATGGAAACTATGACATCCATTCTTCTACTGATGCTGTTAGTGACAGAAGATTTTCTTAGGGCTTTCCTCTTTAGGAAATGTAATGCAAGAATTACACATATCGGAATTAACCCACATAAAGTAATTCGCATTAATACATATATGATTAAAAGTAATTCAATTTCATCACTTGAAGCTTTTATAGCCCATAATATCATTAAAAGAATAAACACTGAAAAAAGTAAACATAAAATCCAAACCATAAGAGAACAACAGATAACAATTGACGTAGTTAATCGTGCTTTGCTTCGTAAAGGATGGACAGTCAATAAATATCTCATAATAAATAGAACTAGAGGTACTGTGAGCGATGAGCTCAGAAGATTTTCCCCGCCCCCCATATGGTTATTACTGGTGAAAAATTACATGTTTTCCTGTGGCCGGAAAACCCACATAATATGTGTCGCATTATTAATAGTAAAATAAAGGTGCACAATGGCAATATGTAATAAAGATTCTGTGAAAGTTGCATCAAATTTCATTAAAGAAATAAACATTGAAAAAAGTAAACATAAAATCCAAATCCCAAGAGAACAGCAGATAACAGTAGACGTAGTCAATCGTGCTTTGCTTCGTAAAGGATGGACAGTCACTAAATATCTTATAATAAATAGAAATACAATGTGTGCACTAGAACTATAGGCAAAAGCTTCTTCTAAGGATTTGACGGTTATGAACTCAAAAATACTTGAGAATAAAGCATATCTTTGAATAACAAATGAAACCAGGTTAGAAAATTTAATCAGAAACAAACTACCGATATTGAGAGTGTCTGGAAAAGCAAGGCACCCAATGGCAACAAAAGTCGGAGTGTGAAACTTTTTATCGCACAACACCTTGCTGATGGTGACAACATTTCCCATGAAACCCAGTAATCCAAGTATAATTGCCAGTACTACGACAATTGTTTGGAATCCTTCCGATGTCAAATCATTCATCCTCGAATGGAACAAATAGAATGTTAATTCTACTGTAGTATTCTCATTATATCCATTGTAATTAAATTCAGTAGAGAAGTTTTGAGTTTCGTTCCAAATATTCTGAAGAGGTTGTATCGTTGAAGACGATATTGGATACCCAAAAGCACTGATGTTGTTCTGTGTTAACGTTGTTTCTTTATCAAAAGTTGTTGGATTCCATTTGAATGGTAAGGATGTGTTTACCATAATTTCTTTATGAGATGCTTTTTCAAGAAAATCTGTTCAAAGAAATTGGTTTCATTTGCATATTCTATTTTACACTTTTTCAAACAAACTAACTAGACAAGCAAGACAAAACAGAATAATTGTAAAGAAAACATTAAGAATAACATTTTTCGGTTTACATGATAGAAAGATAAACTTTTAATTTTAGAAAGAATTTTATTTTACATACCTCACTGTGTAAAAAGATACACTTTTCGTGTTTAAAATCTTCACTGAAATAAGGAATTTAATCTTTCCTGTTTTTGGTTTTCTCTCATGTGCATATAGTTGTATCAGATGAACTTTTTTTGTACTTTACAGCTTATGTATAATGATAAATACTAGTCTCCTGTGTATTGTTCATTAAGCCGATCCTTTATTATTAGATAATTACTAACTGTGCTCTTTTTAGTTGTTATAGCTTTTGTCTGTTTATCTGTTTGTGTGTTTGTCTGCAAACTTTAACCTTTGTCATAACACATGAAAGAGTATGTGTTACAAACTCTTTAAAACTCATTAAAATAACCTTGACTGTCTATGAACTAAAATATTTTTTCTGCAATCTTTAACTATCGCCATAACTTTTGAACCATACAATGAGTTTTTTATGGCTATTTATGATAAAATTCTTTAAAATGGCCACCATAGTCAATGTCTCTCCTGCGATATCAAATAAACCTTTTTACTGCTTTACAGTTATGCATAATGATACTAATAATAAAACCCTTTCACTGATTTGTATTGTTCATTTAGTCCTGATGCTAAAAGTAGCTTTTTTTAACCTTCACCATAACATTGAACCCTGAGAGATACAGACTTCATATTTGATAATAATCAACAAATGACATTGACCTTTTTTTGACCTATATGCTTAAAATAAAAAAAAACGGGTGCATAGTGTTTCACAAACACATATTGTTCTACATTTATTTATATAGGTGAATCAATATTTCGATTCTTTTTAAGGTAATTTTTTTCACTTCCTCCAAAAATTGATTTTACATTTTACTTTTATTTTTTCTTCCAAAAGTTGACACTCTGTACCAAACATCTAAATTCTTTTTCAGCTTTTATCTTTGTGAAGAGTCACAAAGAGCGGTAGTGAAAGCGTTCCCTTGCAGTGTTGAGAAGACGGAAGATCCTTAAGTTTCGGATTCGAATACCACTTTTGGACATGGAGATCGTTCCTACGAATGAGAGCTAGTCTTGTTTACTTAGGTGCCGTATTGTAGTCGGTGATAGCACAAAAAAAATCCTGACTTGAGGCCATAAAGGCCTGAAACAGCTTAAAATCTGATGCCTCATCACTTCTCAAAATGAGTGAAAAAAACTAATTAAGAGGGTGTAAAACAAAAGAATAAAATCTTTATTTTTGAATATATATTATCAAAAACATTATGGTGTGAAAATTTATATCCCTTTTCTTTGTCCAATTTCATACAAGTAATAATGAAATACATGTATGAAAGTATATTGTAAAAGGATAACATGTCTTCATTCATTCATTCATTCAGGATTGATTATATATTGTTTAACGTCCGTCTCGAGAATGATTCACTCATATGGAGACGTCACCACTTACCGGTAGAGAGCTGCATCTTGGCACTTAGGGCCATTGGGCAGGGAGGAATCTTTTTCGTGCCAGCGACTACTGCGACACGAGACCTCAATTTATACCGTGTCATCCGAAGGACCGGTCTCCACGTCGGGATTCGAACCCACGAAGTAATTAAGGATTGGCTCCTTAACTCGCGACTCTAACCACTGCGCAACGCAGACGACTCTTCAGTCATGAAGGATAACTCTTAAAATCATTATCTAATTCAAAAAGTCTTAAAATTAAGGTTGAAATGATTACCTTTTCATGCAAAAACTTTCTTTTTTACATTATAACATGATTCAAGGTATATTTGAAGTCCCAAAAAGGGTCATGTAAAAAGTTGAAATTTGTACCATTTAAATGCAGTTTTACCATTTGTGCCATTTTAATGCAGTTTAATATATAATAATTGGATTTTGATTGAAAATAGTCCCTCTAGAATATTTCACTGATTTTTGTTGACATGATATGAAATAAGAAGTGACCTGTGGTTTCTTGCAAGGATAACACAAGCTATTTAAGCCATGTAATATATAATAATTGAGAGAAAGATAAACTATCTAGAATACCGAATTAGTACTATTAAAAAACATGGATTTTTTCTTAATGCCTTAATACTGAAGTTTTTAACCTTTAATATATTTGTTAATCAAATTGCATTTTAAAAAAAAAAGTCGATATTTTTCTATTCGCTGTTGCTTAATGCATATTAAAGATTTGATAAGTTTCCCTATACAATTAACAAAACTTTTATAACGAAATAATTAACTCGTTATAACGAAATACTAATTACATGTATAGATGTAATAAGGAGCACATATATACACTCTAATTGTTAAACATTACTTATGGTAAACCTTATCAAAGTAAAATACTCGATATCAAGGTACAGATGTTATACATATATAATGTTTGTGAGTTCTTTTATACGTGTCATTGCTGTACTTGTAGTATGTATGCAAGAACATAGAAAAGGCGGAGATATTTTCTCTATTATCAGAATGCACTGAAATGTAAAAATAACCAACTTCTTAAAGGGTAGCACGTAGGAAAATACAGGTTATATAGAATAACGACTGTAGACGTGTGTTATAGCTCCGTCAGACGTCTGGTAGAGATGAGGTTGATACTGACCCTGTGTTCCCTGTCCCTGTACCTGTATTACTCCGAGGCCTGCACATGTCTCCCTATCCCTCCTAATGGATGTGGTTCTGACTATTGTATGTCATTCTTAAACGATTTCATCACATTGTTTTCGTTTCTTAAGTTTTTTTTTCTAGTTTTGAAGAGTTCATAAAAGTTCTAAAATGATAAAAGTATATATATTGTTGATCAATAAACATTCATTTAATATAAATGTAATTAGATTTACATAAAATGTAAGCGTTTTCAAACTTTAATAACTTTTTGTGAAAACCCCATAGAATTGTGTTTGATTTTGAATTACGAAAATAAAGTGGTAGTTATTTTAAAGAAATATGATTTTTCTTATTCTCTTCGTTTATAGATTTATAACAATTTTATTCTTTAGTTTGTGTTCTTTCGCGTGATAGTACCATAAAATTCCTGAAGGATATTAAATTTTACTTTTCATGTTTATATGTTCAAAGCAATCCTAGGATATGTTGTTGGAGTTAGAAGAATCGGACAAGCGCCAGGGGATAGGAATATCTACACAGTAGTCGTACAGCGTGTCTTTAAGGTATTTTTTCCTTGAAATCTTGATTGATTGATTGATTGATTGACTGATTGATTTATATTTCGTGTGAGAATAGATTGATTAATTGTTTGCGTATTGATTTGATTACCTTACTAATTGATTGATTACCTGATTGATTGATTGCTTTTTTTGTTTCTTGTGAGAATAGGTTGATTGATTGTTTGCGTATTAATGTTCTGAATCTCCTACAGAATTTTTCAGGGCTCATTGGGAGACTACCAGATAATTTATTTGACGGTTGGAGAGATTTTCTATTTGAACATGTTTTGTATATTTTTTGCAGTCCATTTAAATCGTACCAATCAATTTTAAACCAGTTAATGTTGAACATCCCAAACCCTGGAAATGACCAGGTACGATCCCATTGATTAACTGTAAATACATTACATTTATACAAAACAATTTACATAAAAAAGGAGAATACTCCTGTTTTGACTTTCATCTCTCTACATCCAGGTATATTGACGGGGCCATGCATTATCATTTAACCTAAGTTTCTTAGGTTTTTATGTCGATACGATATATCCGATTGAACTTAAAAAAAAGACACACCTGTTTTATACTGTATATCTTAAAGGAAAAGGTGTGAATGGTAGCCTAGCATGAAAGTTTTATGAAAATTAAATGTTTTGTTTTTAACTTTTCTATCGTCAGTTTTCTTTACTTATGTAGCAATAAACATTTACCCTTATAATCTGCAAATGTGTTTTTGTCTCCCATTCTTGATTCATAACAAAAGAGTGTGTTCTTAATCCATCAACTTTTAAAACAAGGTATGCTGTTGACTGAAAAGCGAGGCAACAGGAATATCAAAAGTGCCCTTGTCATGATCGGGAAATAACAAACAATCTGTCGACAATGCAGTATGTACAAAATGGAACACATACGTTATCATGTGACTTAATGATAAATTTTATACACAGACAAGGTCGTTGTATCAACCCTAGACCGTACGAAATGATTAAGTTGTCATTAAATTTTAAACAATTCATTGATTTTATATTCTGTTGCAATTTGGCTAATTTACTAACTATTTTTTTTTCTTATTTCTCCTAATAAATATTATTTTACAGAGATCCAAATATCTAAAGTACGTGATTCGAATTGAATCCAATGTCTCCAGTGCTGCTTGTGGTGTCAATTTACAAGTCGGGAAAACTTACGTCATTTCCGGTAATATTACCCAACGTATAATAGTTTGTATGACATCTAGAAATATGGTATTATTCAATCCCTTTAAGACTTTTTTCGTAAAGGATGGACTAAAACTGACGCTATAAAACGTTATAAATGCTTATATACTTTTAATATTGTTTTCTACAAGGCTCTTATAATTTGTTTTAATCCCTTATCAATGCCATATTCGTTTTTAATTTAGACTAAAATGAAAAAAGTATTTAAATCTCCTGATCCGATTTAATTTATATCAATCTTGAACACAAATGATAAACAATTGTTTAACTATGATATAAATATCAGAGCAATTATGAAATGAATACATGTGTAAAATACCACGCTGTTTAATTGCCAAAGAAAAATGAATGAACACTTTTTTATTTATCTTCTAGGTAGTGTAAATAAGTACAGATTTTCCACCAACTCCTGTCAGTATGTTCGGGAATGGAGGAGAATTCCTCTCTCACAGAGGAAAGGACTATTCTGTAGAAAACGTTAGACAAGTTTGTCTCTAGTTTGAAATATGTCATCTTTATAAACGTGAATGAATGATACAATTAATAAAACGATATATGTACTAATTTCATAAGATTGTATGCGTCTTTAAATTTCTTTTGTCGTTCCTAATCCTATATTACGTCATGAAGAAAAGTTAATGATTACTTTTAAAAAAAATATGCTCCTTGTTTTCTAGGATACCTGTCACAGAAAAAAAGCGGCTGGCACAACGGTCGATACAGGCCTTGGTGGAATCGAACATAATTACTTTTTTTTGGTTTTTTAATATCAATAAAATCGAAATAATAAATCAATAGGTCTATATGGAATTAAACAAGTTCAAGATCAAAGATGGGAAACATTTCTTTAGTAAAGGATCGTTATCAAATGGCTTATAATACGTTTAATTTCATAATTAAATTGCGTACAGATATTTAGATATATACTAGTAATGAAATGCACGCATATCCCATAATCCATCAAGAATCATCAAACAGGAATGTCAGCAAACGTACATAAATATGTAGCTTGAAAATGTTCACAATAAATACACTTGTAATACCTTGGAAAAGGAAATGGTTCCAGTTTAAACATCAATTATTTATATATATAAAAAAACTTAGACGATGGGCCAATTTAGAAAGGAAATCTCTGAAATATTGTCAGAATGGATTAAATGTTACAAATCCATGTTAAAATCTCGTATTAAAAGATTGAGGGGCAATATCAAAACCATCTATTCTTCTGTATTGAATAATCCAAAAGTGGAAAAAGAACTGGATAGATTACATAATCAGTACGTAACTGTCTTCGTTCGAAAAGCTAATTATATAAATTGTATTTTAGAAGAACGTGGATTTAATTTTCAAGTATTTATCCATCTTATACTCATAGTTCTCTTTCTAAGGAGGAAATTCTTCAATTCAGTTTTGAGTATTTTCAATATCACAAACAAACAATTACAAAATGAATTTGAACTACCATATGCATATTGGCTTCTTAAACTACATAAGAATCATCACAAACAAAGATACATAATGTGTTCCAATAAATTTTCGACAAAGCCTCTTTCGTTACTTATTACTAAGAAACTAATAGCAGTGAAGTAGAAACTTCAACAGCACCGTACAAAATATATATTCAGGAAATAATGTAAATCAGATGTGGATACTTAAAAATTCCAAGGAACTTTTTGACAATTTGAAATCACAAAATTTTACAAACATTTACAGCTTAAAAACGTAGGACTTTCAACTATATACACAATAAATTAAAGTCTAGTCTTTTTTTTTTTTTTTTTTTTTTTTTTTTTTTTTTTGATCTGATTTAATTTTATTTCCCAGACCTATGCTATAACATACAAATTCCCTACTCAGATATTTATGGCAGTTGCCAGGGATGGGGCCCTGACTAAACTCCATCTAAATACATTTACAAAAATTAAATTCTATATCACCTCGCAGGATGATTATTGATATTGTAAGACAAATAGCGTACATAAGTAATAATAGTTACATTATTTTTTATAAACAAATAATGTTTATATTAGAATGTTTTTATATATCTAAAATATAAGTAATTGAAAATATTATTGTATTAATTTTACAATCAATATATAAGAGGAGTATATGAATACACATTCCCATTGCTGTTTAAAGGGGAGATCACATAGACTGGCTCAGTCCTTGGGTTCCCCTTCAGCAGCACTACTAGGGGGACTGAAACTGCCAGTAGCGGGAATTATTAAACTTATAAAACTAAATTCTAAATGTATTATTGATATACATAAATGTATTTACATACAAATACAATTTACAGTAATTTTGTAAACTTATCAATAATATCAACATTAAGTGAATAATTACAACATTTAATTACTTTGCACCAAAATACTGTGGATTTTTTTATATGATGTAAAATATTATATTCAGTTTCATCAAGATTTTCTATTCTACAGAACATTTTGTATTTATATATCTTTAATGCAATAAAGGAAATAAAATTATTCAAAAAATATGTTTTCTTATTACATTCTAAGTAAAAACCAATAATAATGTCTTTCCATTGGATTTTAATTTTCAACACAGTGGAAGCTATATCCCAGATATATTTAACATTTCTACATTCAAAAATAAGATGTTGCATGTCTTCTACATTAGAACAGATAGAACACTTATCTGAGGTTTCTTTTTTCCATTTTACCATATATTTTTTACAACAAAGTAAATTGTGTAGTAATTTGTAATTGAAATCTGCAATGTTTTTATCTACAGCTACTTTAATCTTTTGCTGATAAATAGATTTCCACATTTCTTGATTAACATTGAATATTTCTCCAAGTAAACGCTGATGTTTTGGCGGAGAAAATTTCTTACTCAAAAGGACATTATAAAAAAAATGACACTTCTTACTTTCAATCTTACAATAGTTTCCATGAAAATTAAAATACCTTTTATTCTTTATATTAATAAATTTATGTTGTTGATATCCATTTTTTTCTCTAATATATTTAAAAACAGAGTAAATTATTTTATATTCACACAATATATTTGACTTTTTTTGAATTTCTTCTCCTATATTTCCGATAGTTTTAAAACCAGCATCTGAAAACAGGTCTTTTACATATTTTATATTTTTAACCCAGTGTTTAAAGAATATCGTTTTCCCCTTAAATAAAAAGAGTCTATTATTCCATATTGGTTCTTGTAGAATTTCGTTTATATTCATCCTTTTTAGGTCAGGAAGTTTTTTACATTGATTAAAATAAATAAAAATCTCTTTATAAAACAATGGTAATCTTTTAAATGGGTCAAAGTCGTTTAGACTACTGCTGTTGGTTTTTAATATATATTCAACATTTACATTATATGTCTCTAATAAATTCTCAAGGTGAGAGTGCAAAGAGTTGTGATCAGCATTATTTATAAGGCGTGGTATCCAAGCAGCTTTTAATGCCTGGAACTTAGTAAGTACGTCAACTACTCCAATCCCCCCTTCTTCTATTTTACCAATTAATGTATTCCGTTTAATCCTGTCTCTGGAGTCCCAAAGGAAGTTAAAAATTAATTTGCTTATTTTTTTTAATTCGTTTTCTTTTGGAATAGGCAAGATAGATGCAACATAGATGAATTTACTTATACCTAAGCTGTTTATTATTTCAGTCTTGCCAAAAATTGTGAGTTTTCTTTTTTTCCATGATTCAAAGAGTTTTTGCATATTTTCACATTTATCAACCCAATTTTTTCTATAGCATTCATCTTTATTTACACCTATGTATATGCCCAAACATTTAAGAGATGAAGTATTTACTTTAATACCTTCTATTTTTTCTCCGACACGACTCAATGCTCCTGTCAAGATGCATTCAGTTTTATCTATATTCAACTTGGATCCGGCGTATTTAGAAAACTCGTGTATTGTTTTAAGACATTCTTTCATCGATTCCACATTTTTTTTAGAAACAATGTAAGAGCATCTGCATGATGGACATGTTTATATTCTTTACCCCTATCGTATAGTTTTATCCCAGAAATTTGGTCTTAATTCTGAATTTTAAGAGCTAGAATATCAGCGACAAATAGAAATAATATCGCTGAGATCGGACGCCCCTGGCGAATTCCCCTATACAGAGTGCATGTTTAAGATACTTACCCATTGTTTTTAAATCGAAATACTGCATTTTTATAAAGAATTTTCATCCATTTTAAAAAATTGCTTTAAGGTTGCATTTCTCTAAAGTTTTGAGTAAAATCTTCCATTCTATCGAATCAAAAGCCTTTTCAAAGTCTAAAAATAGCAATATCCCATCATTGTTGGTTTCTTCACAATATTCTAATATATCTAAAAGAATTCTAGCATTTTCACCAATATATCTCCCTTTGATATATGCAGATTGATTTTCATTGATTATATTTCCAATAACATTTTGCAATCTTTTTGCGAATATAAAAGCAATTATTTTATAGTCAGTATTAGTTAAACTGATTGGGCGATAGTTTTTTAAATTTTTTTCATCGCCTTTCTTATATAAAAGAGAGATAACTGCAACTCTCTGTGAAAAACTCATTTGTTCATTTTCAAAAATCTTTTTCAATGCTTCGTAAAACAGAGGTTGTATATCTTTCCAAAAACATTGATAAAATTCGTTTGTGAGACCATCTAACCCGGGCGATTTGTTAGGTTTTAGATTAAATACTGCTTCAGAACATTCCTCTAGAGAAGGAAATTGTTCACAGAAATTAGCGTCGCTTTCGCTTAGTGTATTTTCCAGTTCAATTGAAGATAAATAATTGTCTATGCCATCGTCAGATATATTATTTGAAGCGTATAGATTTTCATAAAATTCACACATAGCGCCTAAAATGTCATCCGTAGTCTCTATATTATTGTTATTTATCTTTAATTCTTTTATGACATTTTGTTTTTGTCTACTTTTTTCTAAATTAAGAAAAAATTTTGAACATTTTTCACCTTCTAATATCCATTTTGATCGTGATCTCACAAAGGCACCTTTACACTTTTTGTCATAAAGCTCATCTAATTCTCTTTCTATTTTGCGTTTTTTGTTCATGTCAATATTTTGAAAATCTGATTCTTCTATTTTATCTAATTCCTTTTCTAATAAGTTAATTTTTTGCTTAATATTTTGACTTGATTTTTTTGCGAATCTAATAGAAAATCTCTTGCTTTAATTTTGAAAGATTCCCACCTATCTATCGGGTTTACCTGCTGTTCTTGTAGCTCACTTATTATATTTTTAATTCCTTTTTTATATTCTAAATCAGTTAAATGGGAATTGTTTAATTTCCAGTACCCACTCCCTCGTTTTTTCTCATCTAATTTAAATGATATTTTTAATACCCTATGATCAGACATTCTTTTTCCGAAATTTGTTCCAGGAATTTTACGTATAATTATGTTATTTAAGTCCAAGGCAAAATTTTTGCTTAATAATATATAATCTATTCTACTACTAGGAATATTTTCTGAATTGCACCATGTCTATCCATTTGAGGTTGGATATTTCGTTTTCCATGTATCTATTAAATCAAACGAATTTAGTATTTTTTTTAGCTTTTGAATACTTTGATCGTGATCATTATCAATTTTACAATTAAAATCACCACATAAAATAATATTATCATCATCTGGTGTACACTTTTTATGCATGAAACTATGCAATGTTTGAAAAAATAGACCTCTTTCTTTTACAGAGTTTGGTGCATAAATATTTATAAATGAATATAATATTTCATTTATTTTTACTTTTAAAAATAATCTTCTACCGTCATGAGATACATGTTTCTCAACTATTTCTGTATTCAATTCTTTCTTAAATAAAATACTGACACCTCGACTGAATGATGAGTCACTATAACAATGAAATGACTTTCCGAACCATCTTGAGTCATATTTGATCTTATTTTTCTCGACATAATGGGTCTCTTGTAAAAAAATAACATCTATTTTCGTATCATTTAACCATGTATATAGTTTAACCCTTTTTTCGTCCGAGTTTAGTCCACGGACATTTACTGACAATATTTCAAGATTATTCATTTAAGATCTGTGAAAAAAAACATGTTTTGTGACAAAAGAAATATTCCAAAATTCTAACAGTGTCTGAAGATTCACATTAAACATTCATGCTTTGTTACTTGATTTGCTGTTATTTCTGCGGTTTCTTACCAACTGGCTTTTCTGAGCCGTGTTTGGATTTGGCCGTTTTGATCTCATGATCTCCGTCAGAATCTGGCCCATAGTGTTTTTCCCAGGCCACGCGCTAATCTCAGTGTACTGTGTTCCTTTTTTATCCAGTCCAGACCCCCAATAGTCATCATAGGCGGCTTCAACGAGAAGAGTAGATGATTCGACAGAGGAAAGTTTTTCCTTGAACTCAATCACTTGATCGAATTTCGCTTCGATGACCTGACGCATAACGTCGTCTAGTCTTTGATAATATCATTTACAGCTATTTTTTCAATAAAACTCATGAATTCATTTAACTTGTCATCGGTCATTCGATAAATTATTTTGTTGAAAAATATTCTGATTGTATATACAAGCAATCTGAAGTTGATATTAGAAAGGTGCTTGAGTTTCTGATTGACGATATCTTTGTGTTTTTGGAGACCAGGTCTTCCAAAAATCTATTTCAAATTGCGCCCCTTTTACGCAGACTTAATTTTGTATTCACATGAAACAGAATGCGTGCAAAAAAATTATGGGTGACAAGAAGAAAACGCTTGCTGTCATTTAGATATATCGACGATGTATTGTCAAGAAACAATAGTAACTTCCATTCTTATGTCAGTATGATATATCTTGATGAGCTTTAGATAAAAGACACCACAGAGACTGAGACATATGTTTTATATTTGGATATTTGACTTGAAGACGTTAATGGTAATCTAACAACCAAGCTCTATGATAAACGTGATGGCAGCAACTTTTCTATTCTCAACTCCGCTTACTTATGCAGCAATTTACCTTCAACCCTTAAGTTAATATATATTTCAGTTGGTTCGATACGCAAGATCATACTCTACGTAGAAACAGATTATAAAATGAGGCTAATTATTTACAAACAAGTTGATGAAATAAGAAAATTATCAGTTTTGTTTCAAGTTTAAGTCCTATGGTTGATACAATGACTTGTCAGCAAATACAATTTTTCATTGAGTCAAATGCTGACTGAAATTTTCAATACAAATTGGTTTGCATAAAAATTGTTGTCACCCGCGTGGCTAAGTGGTAAAAGCGTCTGCCCTCGAGTCGCAAAGTAAGGAGTTGATCCCTATGTCGTGGGTTCGAATCCAACTGTGGGACACGGAGACCATTCCTTCGGATAAGATCATGTCAACCAAGGTCCCATGTCGCAGTAGGTGCTGGCACAAAAAGGATCTCTCACTGCTCAATGGCTCCGAGTGCAGTGTATAGGACAAAACTTGTAGCTCCCCATCGACAAGTGGTGGAATCTCCATATGAGTGAAAAAAAAATCTCGCGAGAAACGTTAAACAACGTACAATCAATTAATCATACAAATTGTTAGTCCATTATTTATACACTAAACAAACGACGTTTTTCCCCGTTGTTTTCCGATCAGGACAAGGAGCATACGGTTGGTGTGATGGGTCAGCAGGGGATGCTTACTCCTCAATAGCATCTGATCCCACTTCATATGTTTTTGAGGTCCGTGTTTCCTCTGCTTCTTTTTTATATTGTTTGATGGACTTTTGATCTTAAATTCTGCATTTTCATTATCTCCAAAAATCTCATTTACAAAGAACCCATGTGGCAACGCACTTTGAAAAAATTACGCACTTTGAAAAAAAAAATTAAAGTGTGTTAAATTTGGGACAAAATCAACGCACTTTGAAATTTTTTTCAAAGTGCGTTAAATTTTTGACACACTCAACGCACTTTGAAAAAATAATTTCAAAGTGCGTAAAGTGTGTACATAAACATTTTTAACCATGTGGGCATTAACGCACTTTGAAAAAAATAAGTATGAAACAAAAAATTCTAGACTTAGATTTCAGTAATAGATAGAATCAATTTATAATAATTATATCTTTCGAAAAACTTATTTTTAATTTATATGTATTCATTTGACCTTATTGAAAACAAGGAGAAGACGAGTAAAAGGACTCTCATCCAAACACTTTTTTTTTCTTATACATTGTACATAGCCGTCGGTAGCAAATTGAAAGTTGACCCCGCCCAACCCCCAACCCCACCCCCAGGTTAGCCCCAATTTCTAATGCATACATATATTATGTATATATGTTTGCAAAACATTTGTGTGCCCACATGTAAGTCCCCACCCCACCCTTCCCGGTACTGATGCCTATGCTTCATCCAAATATTATATATATATTTATAACTGGTATGATGTGGAAAACTTTCAATAAATCTAAGTTTACATAAAATGCAAACTGAAAAAAAAAATAAGAACAGAAACGCATTTAAGAAAGAAAGAATTTTCAAAGTATGGAAAAATCATAATCGCTCACTTTCACATCCTGAATGACACCTTGTCAGAATGGATTAATGTATCAGATCCATGTTAAAGTCACGTATTAAAAGATTGAGGGGCAATATGAAAGCCATCTTTCCTTCTGTGTTCAATTAACCGGAAGTGAAAAAAGAATTAGATAGATTACACGATCAGTACGTACTGGTTCCTGCCGACAAAGCAGGTAACAACATTGTCTTCGTTATAAGGCTCATTGTGTAAACTGCATTCTAGAAGAACTTGGATTTAATTCTACAAGTGGTAATCCTACTTATACTCATACTACCCTTTCTAAGGAAGAAATTCTTCAAAATCACAAAAATAAATTATTAAACAGCTTGATTTATTTGAAATTAAAAGGATATACTTATTCGTAAAATAAGATTAGATAGATGTCAAATCTATATAATAAATTAAATTATTTTATTCTTTTCAGATATTTTATCTAAATTTTCCAGACATTCTGCAGACTTTATATTTGTTGCTTTTAAAACTCGTCAGAACTTGTTTTTTATAGCATTACTCAGCGGCAGTTCCTTGAATCTTGAAAAGAGAAGACCCGACCAGGGGAAGGGGCCAATGGCCACACCAATGATATTTATTTATTAAATAGAATATATATTTTAGACACATGTCATGATTGGGAAATAACAGAAAAATCAGTCGTCAATTTAGTGTGTAAATAATGGACTAACAATTGGTATGATAACGTCAGTCAGCATTTGACTCAATGATAAATTGTATTTGCTGACAAGATCATTGTATCGACCATGGAACTTACGAAATGACGACTTTAAAGAAGACTACTGATATTCTTGTTTCATCAACTTGTTCTTCAATAATTTACATCGTTTTAGAAATTGACAATACGTATAGCATGCTCTTGAGTCTCGAATCAAATGAGAGATATAAACTCTGTATGCAGATGACGAAGGTATGCTGCTGCTTAAATAAGGGAAGTTGACGGAAGAAAATTTGTTAAGATATGCACCTCGGGTGAATCAAGCTTAACTAATTTTCCCTTTAAACTTGAAAAGACATTGTAAACGCCTTTTTTCAAATATAATAAAACAAATCTTCATGTTGTTAGTAAGTGTTTTTCTTTCTTTGGAGAAAAAAATATATTTTATTTTTCATGACTATTGTACTTATTCCTTGGATACATGAATATGTGGAAAAATTAATAACATTTAACGTGTTCTTTAGTGTGCCAATGTCTTTCATATTTGAAAGACCCGTGACTTTAACTTCTAATGCCAAGCGTTTAGCGAAGGGACAGTCACTACCTATGTTTATGTTTTAGGTTTGACGTGGCAATTGCTCTACAACTAGGCTACCGTAAAATGACGTGTCGATGCTGCCCCCGATTGATAATTAAATGCATATTTATAATTTTAACATAGCTTATCTTCTTATCCTATAAATTAGAAATTTTGCATATTTGATTTTCTTTTTCTTTCTTCCGAAAATGTTGACGAATTTTCCTGTATTTCTCTGTGCACTCTATAGAGTTAAAGCAAATGTTTCAATTGTTTCCGAATAGCTCTTTTGCTTTAATATTTCTAGAAATAAATTATGAACTTTTTTGTGAACCTAATAAAGCATATCCACTTTTCAGGATATACAGCTGTATTGTAACGACCTGCTCACAAGCATTGGACATCATTCGATGTCAATACTGCGAGGACGAGCCAGCTGTATTTCACTGTGTTCCGTGTAGAGATGCAATCTGTCCTCGATGTAAAGTCTTTTATCTTAAAAGTAAAGTTCCGTCCGGACACAACATCGTCCGTCTGTCTGAGAGACTTCATCCAACAAATCGGATCAAAATGTGCGACGTCCACTCAACTCAAGCGTACGAAGCCTGTTGCGAAGAGTGTCAAGTCCCTGTGTGCATTGCGCGCATTCAGGAAAATCACGGAAATCACGCTATCTGAAAATTAAAGGATATGTACGAGAAACAAAAGGCTGAAACCAAAGATGAATTCTCTAAAATGAGGGGACAGTTTAAGTCGGAGATTATTCAAAGGATACAGGATTTCAGAGATCGAGAAAGGGAAATAAAGACCCACCATAAAGATATTAGAGAGAAGATGTAAAAAACAAGCTCAGGATTTTATAGATCATATCAGCGCAATTTTGAAAGAAACCTTGGATGAATACACGAAAGACGAGAGAGAAAAATTACTGGAAATATCTCAATATACAGCAGAAGCGGTACGATTTGAACAAACCTTGGATAAAATGATTTAGAATTTAAAAACTCTTACAGTATATGGTCATCCAGCCGACCTTATATTGTTCCTAAAGCAAAATTCCCACACTTTTAAGAGATAAAAATTTCTTGACAAAATAAATATCTCTATGCCTTCATTTACAGTTGGTCAGATCAACAAATCCCAAAATGAGCAGCAGTTTGGTAAATTCATCAGAAGTCATGTCAGCCATTTTAGATTAGGGGATGATAGCCCAGAAGATAAACATCCGACTGGGTCTGTAAGCAAAAAACTATCTACAAAAATTTATAGGGACATTCAGTAAAAATTAGAGAAACAAAAACTCAAAAGAGATCATAACATCATGTGAGTTATCTTGACGACAGATCAACGTACGTCAGTGGTGATGGTCTTGGAATACTACTTATTGACAGATCAGGGACAGAGTGGGATAAAATCAGCATTTTTGAAGAACCATCTGGTCTGGCTGTGAGACAAGACGAAAGTCTGGTTTACTCTGGCAACAGAAATAAACTATCTTTACAGAACACAAAATAAAACTGATAAGTACTGAGTATGGTCCTAGAACTATGGGTTGTACCAGATCAGGTGATATCCTGGTCTGTATGGTTAATGAATATACAGCGAGAGTGATCAAGTACAGCAGTAGTGGGGAGAAGAAGCGGGAATTCCGGATTGGTCAGAACGGGAGGAGTCTTTTTATTGATCCAAGGTTTGTCTGTGAGAATGTCAATGACGATATCTGTGTTTCTGTGAGTATAAATAATAGTGTGGTCGTTCAGACCAAGTCTGGAAATCTTCCGTTTACATATGACGGGAAGGGCTTAAAAGAGACAGATTTGATCCGCGTGGTGTGGCTACCGACAGTCTGGGTCACATCCTTATCGCAAACAGAGCCAATAACGCCGTACACCTAATCAGCCAGGACGGCGACTTCCTGTCTTACATCCTGACAGAGGATGATGGGATATCACTACCACACGGAATCTCTGTGGACACGAACGACAACCTGTGGATTGTAGAAGAAGGAAACACCTGTGTCAAGGTGTATCAGTATTTGTCATAACGTTAAACACTCCATTCCTAACTCATCCTCAAAACAATATATACTGGTATGACTATTTTTCGGTTTATGAATCGAATCAAATATTGAATTATTATCTTATATTGATTTCACAAGAATGTACATGTACATAAACGTATTTTAACCAGAAATCTAAATGTAATTGATAATAAATGTACCGTAAACTTCTTCCTGTGTATATCACTACATGTATGTAGAAAATGTATCATTTTACGTTGATTACTAAGTATGCAGAATATAACTTTATTAAAAATTCTTTATTTCTACATACTAGAAGGTATCTTTTTTTCTAAAAAGCGGAATGATATTCGTCTTTTCTTATAAAGCAGTTATAAAGAGATTCTGATTCACAAAAGAATATTTTAAGGACGAGATTTAGAGATTTGAGATTCAAAACTCAATATATCTGAAGTGAACAATGAATGCACTTAACGCCATGTTTTGGCGTCTGTCACTTATGATGTTTTAATATATTTTAACTTGATTTCTATTTGTAAACTTACAAATAGAGGTCGTTCAAATTTGCACCAGATTTAAATATTAAAAATGATTTTAGACTGTATTACAATAAGCTAATTTTAAGGGGGGGGTTGTCCTTTGATTTCCAAAATACAGAGAATTTGCACTTACCTGCCCTTAATTGAGGGTTATATACCGTATAACTGGATTTTTCTACGGGGTGCTATTTTTTGCGAAATTCTGCGATCAAGTCTTAATCGCAAAATATTCAATCGCAAAAAATACGTAAATAAAATCCGGAATTTTCAGTTCCGATCATCGAAGCTCTACTTTTACAGATACCGGAAGTATATGTAAATAATGCCAATGCACGTTTTCAATCGTATTTTACAGGTAATTTACTTGATATCAACAACAATGATTGTTTTTCGAATAAATAAAACGAATTCCTAAAGATTCAATATTTATTTGTTCCTACATTGTATTTCATGATTTATTTATATGAAACCCGAATAGCAATTGTCGGTTTGGCCAGAGACATATATGTCTCTGGTTTGGCTATTCCGCGGCTTGGTCGTGTCCTTCACCAGTGTTTACCAGATTTTTCTTAATCGGTATTCTGTCCTTGAGAAAAGAATTTCTTGTGTGATATTTTCTCTACTGGGATTATATAAACTCTTTATAATCATAAATAAAAGTTCATAGTCTATGGGAACTTACTGAAACGAAATTTCAAAGAATGATCGTCTCGATTTCAATTCAAAATAATTGTGACTTTGTTTCTAATTTACTCTGTGAATAATAACCCGTTAATTATAACAACACACGGATGACCCACAGGTGTGGTGTCATTTATGTAAACACCCAATTAACAGCCCAAGGCCTTCGCTCACTGTTTCCAGGTAAGTCCAGACTGCATCTATTTTACGCTTGATTGGCGTGTATACAAGCGCAATCAAAACTTCGAGAGATAGACAGTAAAAAAAAAAAGACTATTGTCAAAGTGAAATCGCAAAAATTGAAATCGCAAAAAATAAATATACCTATTTCATGATCAAATCGCAAAAATTTGCACCCGCATTAAAAACCAGTTATACGGTACGCATGAGAGCATATTAAACGGCTCGATCCTTATTAAATAACAACCAATACCCTACAAAATGTATGACGACCAAGGAAAAAAATTGATTAAACAAACTTAGTATCAAGATTTTTAAAACACTCATATTATTCTGATTCCGATCCAGACTTTGACCCAGCATTTTTAACGAGTCAATTAACCAATTAATACACTTAAAATGAACCATACGGAGATAACGAACAGTAGGCAAGATCAAAAGTCCATTTCACAATACAAAACAGGAGAAGAGCAAACACGGTTCTCCAAAACATCAGACGTGGGATCAGGTGCCTTGGAGGCGTGAGCATCCCCTACCGACTTAGAAAGTATGATGCTTGACCCATTGTATATACTAAATAGTTTTTGAATTTCACAAATAAACGCAGAGGAAATTCGAAAAATGTTCTTTTGATAAAACAATAAAACGGCAAGTTAGTAGGAGTAGATTAACTACTATATGCAGAAAAATGAAAACGTCATCAAAACATTGTACAAAATGTTTCAGTTACACTTTTATATTTGAATTGTATCAAATACAATAAACTAATTATATACCCGATTACTAAAGAAAACGAGACGGATCATCTGATTTCTTTGAATAACCGTCAAATCAGGCTTTAATTTTATCTATTTATCTGACATAAAGAAGATACTTGAGTTTCTGCTTGACAATTTCTCTTTGATTTTTGGAGACCAGGTATTCCAACAATCTATTTGAATTCCCATGGGTGCAAATTGCGCTCCGTTATCAGCAGTATTATTTTTATATTCAAATGAAGCAGAAGCAGAGTTTATGCAAAATCTTATGCATGAAAAGAAGAAAACAATTTCCTTCAACTCGACATTTAGATATTTCAACGACGTATTATCAACTTACATTGGTCATTTCTATCCCTATGTCGATGCGATATATCCTGGTGAACTTGAGATAAAAAAAAGCCTGACACTTCTGTTTCATACTTAGAAATTTTACTTGAAAAAGACACTAATGGTAATCTAACAACCAAGCTATATGATAAACTTGATGACTTTAACTTTTCTATCGTCAACTTCCCTTACTTATGCAGCAAAATACCTTCATCACCTGCAAACGGGGTATATATATCTCAGTTGATTCGATACGCAAGAGCATTCTCTACGTATGAACAATTTCTAAAAGGAGGTAAATTATTGACAAGCAAGTTGATGAAACAAGAATATCAGCAGTCTCGTTTTAAATCGTCATTTCGTAAGTTCCATGGTCGATACAATGACCTTGTCAGCAAATACAATTTATCACTAAGTCAAATGTTGACTGACATTTTTCATACCTATTGTGAGTTCATTATTTATACACTGAATTGACGACCGATTTTTTCCGTTATTTCCTGATCATGAAAAGGAGCACACGGCGGGTGTGACTGGTCGGCAGGGGATGCTCACTCCTCCAAGGCACCTTATCCCACCTCTGATGGTTCGGGGTCCGTGTTTGCTCTGTTTTTATTCTGCATTGTTTTATGGACTTTGAGATTGAATACTGTTCATTATCTCAATATCCATCTATGATATTTAAAATTTATTCCCTCAAAATGGTCGGATTATGAACGTTCGGAAAGTTATTTCTCAACTGTGTTGCTCCTATTTTAGATTACTGCTGTGGAATTAAGGAAACCACAAATTATTATTGTACAGTAAAGGTGAAGTCCCGTGTCTTTCGGTTTTTTCTTGAATAACACTGATTAACGCCATTGATTGCAATCCAAAAAAGAATGTGCTTGAATGCCATCTTACCATCGGCATTATATTAATTTCTTGCTATTCAAAAAAAACCGTCTGACAAAGAAAAATGGTATCCGGACCAAAATCACAGAACGAATTTAATTACTATTTGAATCGCTGAATGTAGCGGATATATACACACACTTATCGACATGCAGCTTAGAACTTGTCGAAATTCTCATAAGATCAGAACACAGTGGCTAGAAGATTTACAACAAATCCTCGAACTCAGAAATTACAGGGTTTTTTTCAAAATCAAAACGAATTTGAGGAGTACGTTAATATGGACTTAAATAAAAACCACCTATGGCAATGTTTCGTTGCAGTGTATAACCACTCCAAATTGGAACTGGACATTATAAAGCTTGAATAATATGAAATTAAAAGGATACTTCTTTTGTAAAATAAGATTAGATAGTTGTCAAATCTTTCATTAAATGAATTTATTTTGTACGAAATTTCCAGACATTGAGCAAACTTTATATTCGATGCTTTTAAAACTCATCAGAACTTCACAAAAAGAACATTATATATCCTGGATTGTTGTTTATAACATTTATCACTGGCGGATCCTTGAATCTTGAAAAGAGGGGGTCCGACCAGTTTTCTGTTAGGGGTAGGGACCCATGGCCACACCAAAAGTATTGATTTATGAAATCGGAAGTTTATTTTAGTTACGATAGGGGACTCGGGTATACCTCCCCCCGCTCCTTATGAATCCGCCAGTGTTAACTACACACTAATATATCTCAATTGTAGCAGATTTAAAAATTAATCATATTATGTCTATTTATTATTTTGTATAACTGTTTAATTATTTAAAGTTGACTGCAGTATTTTATTATTTGGCCTAAAATGTAATCCAGTAACCTATTTATATCTTTTACTCCTCAGCAATGACCTAGATTTTGTACTTGTATTTCAAGTGAGGAGTTATTTTGTAACTTAGAGGAGTTAAATTATTGCGTCATGGGAGGAGTGAGTTTAATCAGTATATAAGGGGAAGAATTGTAGAAACGCAGGAGTAGTTAGGAAAGTTTTGACCAAGTCACTCGTTTGTTTTGTTAACTGTAAATAACTTTTTATTCGCGAAAACTTTATTTTTGCGTAATTACGCAAGACAGTGTACTCGCGAAAATTTAATTCTCGCGTATAATAGTATTCCTTTAGAACATATAGAGCAATAACCACAGTTCGCGACAATTTTGTCTCGCTATTCAAGAGTCAATGACTATCTCGCGAAAATAAGGTGTTGTGATAATTTAGTGATCTACAGTATTTGCTATGCTTTGGATTTATCGCCATTAATAAATTGTGAACTTTACGCTGTGTTTTCATTTAAGAGAAAAGGAATATAATAGTGTTTGTGGATTGAATATTAATTATTTAGGATTTACATGTTCGGAAAATAATAATAACGCTACACAATTCTTGTGTTCTCGGCCATTAACCAAAACATTCATCTGTTCACCAGAACAGCGATATGTCAAATTTTTTATTCCCTAGACTGATTTTTATCAATAACATCACCATGAGATTTAAATGGAAACCAAATAGGACTCTACATACACCGCTACTTATATATCACATGTGGATGATTTAAACATGTTGATGGTCTAGTCAAGAGTTTTTTTTAATTTAAAGCTAGAACAAGCAGCTGTCAATCTATAGGGCACTTGTGAACTTAGATCTACCAAGAAAGACACACTGTATTTCGCAACTTAATTTTATTAAGCTATTGTCATGAAGATATGGAGGGCAATTACTCTGCTATATTATTCCATGACGCGCACTAAAAAATCCTTTAATGTTTGATACACTGGAAAGATTAAATATTTCCATGCTGAAAAAAATGTTTCTCCTATGGAAAAAAACAAAAATACGAGTATATCTTAATTCCAAAGAAGAAAAAAATCTAAATTCATTTAAGAAATAACCAATGTAATCAAGTGAACATGATGTTATGTAAATCAATAACTAGGCTGGTACATTAAAATTCCTTAAAATCCTTATAGATTGAAAAGAATAATTTTCATCAAAATGGATTTTTGTGTACGTCCCTATGACAACTTGGTAATATAACATTTGAGTATGATAAATAGAATACAAAAATACTAGAAATAATTCAAATGTATAACTCTCCAGTCAGTAGTTGTTTTAAAAATGGATGTCTATAAAACATTAAGGAATAGTTCATAAATAACAACCAATGAAAAAGACGCACCCATATTTACCCTTTACAAGTAACTAGTAGTAGGTCGTGTGTGTGTGTGCAAACAGGTATGTCTACAATCTTAGTACAATGTAACAGAAATACGATCTATTCTCCTTTGTTTATTTATAATTATTATTTATATTTATAATCTTTCTTTTTTGAGATTTTTATTAAAATGCCTTAATTATTGTATTCTGTTATTTTTAAATAGGCGAAACTACTTTCGTTTTTAAAAACATGTGTACTCGTTTATAAAAAAAAGGTGACTCTCTCCCTCTCTCTCTCTCTTTCTCTCTCTCTCTCTCTCTTAATACCCTTTTGATAGATTTACTATGTACGCTTAATTTTGGAAACATGTCAAAGACACACTGGAACATAATAGGAAAACAGCCCGGCGGATCCCTTAATATACGTGTTATAGTTGCAACACGGTTGCTTAGCAACATTCATGTCTACCCTTGTAAATCATATTAACCAGCAAATAAAACATAATATAAATTTCTCAACGTATAGGTACTTCGTCTAATTAAACTTTAATTAAATATTTTGAATGCATTGATTGAGTTTGAAAACTGAAGGATATAGAGATAACGCACAGTATTCAATCTCAAAGTCCATAAAGCAATATAAAATAGGAGCATAACAAACAAGGACCTCCAAAACATCAGGGGTAGGATCAGGTGCCATGGAGGTGTGATCATCCCTTGCCGATCTGTCACATCCGCCGTGATTCGTCGTCAATTCGATGTGTAAATAATTAATATAATGAACTAACAATAAGTATGATAAACGTCAGTCAGCATTTGACTCAAAAATAAATTGTATTTGCTGACAAGGTCATTGTATCGATCATATATAGAACTTACGAAATGATGACTTTAAATGAGACAGCTGATATTCTTGTTTCATCAACTTGTTTGTCAATAATTTACCTTGTTTTAGAAATTTTTCATATGTTGAGCAGGCTCTTGCGTATCAAATAAACTGAGATATATAAACTACGTATGCAAGTGGTGAAGTCATATTGCTGTATAAGTAAGGAAGTTGACGGTAGAAAAGTTAAAGTCATCACGTTAAAGTTTATCATAGAGCTTGGTTGTTAGATTATAAAAACGTCTTTTTAAGGTAAAATATCCAAATATGAAACAGATACACGTGTCAAACTTTGTGGTATCTTTTATCCCAAGCTCACCAGGATACATCGTATCGACGTAGAAATGGAAATTACCATTGTTAATTGTCAATACGTCTATATATCTAAATGTTGAAGTACACAGACAAATACTACGGTACATAAAACTTTCACAGACGACAAAAAATTATCGGATGAATAAAGCATAATTAGACCTAATTTCCACTTTAACCCTGATCGGACATCGAAAACGCTTTTTTGAATAAAAAAAAGTCTTTGTGCGGACAATGTAAGTAAGTGTTGTTCTCTCTTAGCAGGAATATATTTATTCTATTTCGCATTTCATTGTACTTATTCCGTGGACTTCGTACTTTAATATCTGGAATTATTTATTACATCATCATCTTTTTTGAACAATTAATTTTTTGTCAGTGCGAAGAGATAATTTGAAAAATTAACTTCAGATTCAGCCTAATAAGATAAATCAAAAATGAATAAACAATGTATCTTGTTGAATTTGATGAATAAGGTACATTGATATTCTTACTGTACAACATACTGTAGAATTTTAGGGATGGCTAAATTTTTTAAAATATTTTTTTTAACAATTTAGTTTTTGTAAAAAATGAAACTCTCAAAATAGTTTTTAAAGGGTGTGAATTTGTTAAGCCATATATGGCGTATATATGGCATAGATTGAGACTAACTAAAATAAAAAAAAAACCATATATATGTATATATACCCCGGTAAATCTATTTTTTGTTACTTTTTGTAAAGATAGGACTTTCCTTTAAATTTCACAATTTATATCAATCGTGTTTCATAGATATCCACAATATGAAACAAAGATATAAATTTATTTATTTATCGACTATCTTAATATCAGACACATGCAGTTTATGGTCAGTTTTACTATAATTCTTATGTTTATGTTTAAGTTTCAAATCAATGAAAATTTAATTTGAACGTGAAAAGCAAATATCAAGTAAATGTTCCAAATATAAATATTTTTCAGCTCATATACACCATATAAAGCTTTAATATTTTCTGAAATAAATTAATGAAATTTCTTTCTGAATTGAAATAAAAACATTTCTTTTCAGGATATACAGCTGTATTATAATAGCCTGCTCTCAAGCACATTACGTCATTCGATGTCAATACTGCAAGGACGAGCCCGCTGTCTTCCACTGTGTTCCGTGTGGAGATGAACTCTGTCCTCGGTGTAAAGTCTTCTATCTAAAAAGTAAAGTTCCTTCTTGACAGAAAATCGCCCGTATGTCTGGTAGACTTCATCCAACTGACCAGATCAAAATGTGTGAAGTTCACGCATCTGAAACGTATGAGGCTTGTTGCGGAGATTGCCAAGTCCCTGTGTGTTTAACGTGCATTAAGGAAGTTCACAGAAAACACCCCATCGGAAGGATACAAGATCTTTACGAGAAACAAAAAGCCGAAACTGCTGATGAATTGTCTAAAATGAAGACACAGTTGAAGTCGGAGATCATTCAGAGAATTAAAGATTTTAAAAATGGAGAGAGGGAAATAAAAAACAGCCATAAAAATATTAGAAAGAAAATGAAGAAACAAGCTCAAGATTTTATTGATCATATCAGCACAATTTTGAAAGAAGCCTTGGATGAATCCACGAAAGACGAGAGAGAAAAAGTGATGGAAATATCTCAATATACAGCAGAAATGGAGAGCTTTGAACAAAACTTGGATCAATTGATTGAGAAATTTGAAACTCTTACTGAATCCAGTCATCCTGCCGACCTTATATTGTACAGAAAAAGAAATTCTGACACATTTAAGAGATTAAAATTTCCTGAAAAAATAAATCTCACTATGCCTTCATTTACAATTGGTCATTTCAACAAATCTCAAAATGAGCACCAGTTTGGTAAATTTACCAGAGGTCACATAAGCCATCTTAAATCAAGCGATGATAGCTTACAAGTTCAAGATCTTTCTGGGTCTAAACGTGTAAAATCATCTACCGAAAAAGTATCAGTACTTTCAGTCCGTTCAGTGAAAATAAGCGAAACAAACCCCCAAAAGAGAGAATTATATCACGTGTGTCGTGATGACAGATCAGCGTACATCAGTGGTTATGGTCCTGGCATTCAACTGATAGACAGGTCAGGGACAGAGCTGAATAACATCAATACTGACACTGAACCATCTGGTCTGGCTGTGATGCAGGACGGAAGTCTGATTTACTCTGACGTCTATAATAAAGTAATCTAGAGTGTCACTCAATAAACAGACAACAAGACTTATAAATACTGAGTATGATCCTTTTGGACTGTGTTGTACCAGGTCAGATGATATCCTGGTCTGTATGCAAGATTTCATGGTTTCGGTGCGAGTGGTAAGGTACAGCAGCAGTGGGAGAAAAACCCACGAATTCCAGACAGATCAGAACGGGGAGGGACTTTTTCTTGATCCAAGGTTTGTTTGTGAGAATATCAACGAGGATATCTGTATTAGTGATTGTAATACGTGTGGAAACAGTAAAGTGGTCGTACTGAGCAAGGCTGGAAATCTTCGGTTTACATATGACGGGAAGTGCGAAGCTGGGGCGTTAAAATATTTCTTTCAACCGCTTGCTGTAACTACCGACAGTCTGGGCCACATCCTTATCGCAGACAAGGCCAATGATGCCGTGCACTTGATTAGCCAAGACGGGATCTTCCTGTCTGTAATACTGACAGAGAATGATGGGATATCAGTACTATTCGAATCTCTGTAGACACGTCAGATAACTTATGGCTGGTAGAACAAGAAAAAGCCTGTATCAAACTGTATCAGTATTTGTTCCAAAATTGAAGGACCCGTTCATATACTGTGAACTTTCACAAATGTATATATTATCCTTACAAAATAACACGCCATCAAAACAAAATATACTTATTCCTATCTCGTATATAGGCAAATGATCTAATATACATGTTGACTTATTTTTTTGTATACTTTAATTTCGCCTCGTTTTAAATTCGCCCAAAGGAGGATAGGGCGAAAGGGGCGAAAATTTCCCTGTATACAGTATTGTTCGAAAAAAATATACTACGAACTTCAGCATCTACAAACGTATGTAGAACCACTTCCAACAAGATCATCTTCAATTTTTGGTAAAAGTATTTTTTTTTCCGAATAATCTATTTACTACAGATGTTAATGAAATAGCTTTGTAATTGGTTGGAATACATTGATCTTTGTTCTTAACTTTATAGACAGTTATAATTATTCCTCCTAATTTAAACATTTAAGGGACATATTTTCTCTAATTGCAACACTAAAAAGTAATCACAGCTGTTCTGCCACAGAATGCTGCTCTCTCTTTAAAATTTCTAACAGAAACCATGATTGACATTGGTAAAAAATTTAATAGACCAGAAAGTTGTACTGTGTTGAAAGTTTCATGTGTAAACAAGGAAATATGGGATGTTGTGGGAAAACAAGCTCATTCTTCTGATTTGTCTTTTCAAGAGATACAGAAGTCTGTGGACCAAGGTTTAGTACTAATAGTTAATATATAAGATGAATTGGCAAATTTTTATTGGAATGTCAATTTGCACATATTCACTGTTCTTCCTTTTTGGTTGGCCTCTGTGCCGAGAGATTTTACTAAAAAAAAATGTTTTGAAAACAACTCTTGCAGCCTTCAGACCTATAAATATTAAATGTGTTCACTATTGAAGTTTCTCTCAATGTAAATAGAAGTTTTGATAATTGTAAGGGAGAAACTGATATAGTGACATATGTGTCGGACAATCAATTAATCTCAATATGTCAGTAATGATACCCACTTATTAAATTTTTTTTGCCTTATCATTGATTATGTTAAAAAAATTACAAGAGCGAATTTTTCTAGTTCGTAAATTTGCATCCATGATTAATCTTGTTCATGTATTTAATGCCATATTTGTTGGACCTTTGTTTTTTGCAGAAACTTGGAAAGAGACAAAAAAGTCATAAAAATGTCATTAATTATGAATCGGAAATAG
The DNA here is from genome assembly GCF_032062105.1 of Saccostrea cuccullata. Lineage (NCBI taxonomy): Eukaryota > Metazoa > Mollusca > Bivalvia > Ostreida > Ostreidae > Saccostrea > Saccostrea cuccullata. The sequence goes on from NW_026938289.1 coordinate 91,728, forward strand.
TTATTTCAGAAAATAGTGTTCAGGATATATGGTTGTTACATATTGTAAAAAAACAAACAGAATGGGAAATCAATTCGCAACCCATCAGTTGACTGTTGGGTTGAATCTGATTCATCCTTTTAAGGTTGGGGAGCAAGTTTTGAGGATAAATTTGCTGGAAGCTGTTAGTCTGTTTTAGAATCTAATTATATGATACATATTAACAAATTGGAACTTGGAGCTATTTAGTTTCACACTCAGAGCTCTTTTTGCGAGCTATTCAGATTCTCGCATATTTATTAACGTAGGTGTTGCCGGATGACCAAGCGTCTTATCCATTCTATTTGAATACTCAATAAAACACAATTCCAAAAAGGTTTCAAATGTATATTCTGGTTTTAAAATTACAATGATTCACTGGAATCGTACACGTGGTGTTCCTCGTTGCGCACACTCCCCTCTCGGGTTTTGGGACCTCAGAAGCTGAGTGTCTGTATCTAATAAACTTTTGCTTAGGAAATATTGTTGAAATTATCTCAAATTTAACTGGCTAAGGATGGAATTCACACATTTACAAAATTATCAAAGACCCGTGCATGTTCTAGCGTGACCACACTGCTCAACGCGTTATCGGCAACTCGGTTGTTATCGGATACTCGGTGCAGGAAAAAACAATGCAAAGAAAACGTAGGTGACTTTAAATTTCTTCATTCAATGATAATTATTTACTTCTGCAAACAAAGTTTGTGATTTTTGGCAGATAAATGATAATACTTTCAGCGGTAAAAAGCACGCTCCAAATCACACTCTTTCAAAAGATCTACAGCTCTTTAAAATAAAATTTAATCAAATTTTCTGAATATGTCAACATATTTTAGTCTTTGTAGAGGTCAGAATCAATTTGTTTTATAAAATAAAGTGATTTATTAACTATATAGACAATCATAAACCTTTAGATAAGCAGACATATATCAAAATTCAAATTATGGTTTCTTTTACGGGCATTTGAAATGTTTCGTTGGGCAAAAACATGTTATCGGAAACACGGTTGAAGTTGCCGGATAATTCGGCTTTTCACGGGTGCAGGTTATCGGAAACCTAGGTTAAAAAATTTCTTTCTGTTTCAACAAAAGATTAAAAAAAAGACGAAATTCCATAAATTCTGCGGTCAAGGCTTTCAGTTCTTAAAGAATAACAATAATTTGAATTTCAGCAAACGAAGTTTGTGATCTATGACAGATAATTGATTATACTTTCAGCAGCAGAAAGCACAAATCGTATCAAAAGATCTACAGCTCTCTCATATAATATTTTATCTTTAAAAAATTCGGATTATGTCATCACAATTTAACTTTTGTAGAATTCAAATTTAATTCATTCTATCAAACTGGTAGGGGGTATATTTATTCTCTGGACAATCAAATCAAGCCCCCCCTGGCCCCTCGGATACTACGCCCCTGACTATCCTATCTGTTTAATCATTTTCTCATGTTTTCCATTCAAGTGAATCTCTTCCCGTGGGAATCCGGGTTAGAATAGGTCCTCAGTACCCCCTTGCTTGTCGTAAAAGGCGACTAAATGGGGCGGTCCTCCGGATGAGACCGTATAAACCGAGGGCCCGTGTCACAGCAGGTGTGGCACAATAAAGATCTCTCCCTGCTCAATGGCCCTAAGTGCCGAGCATAGGCCCAAATTTGCAGCCCTTCACCGGCAATGGTGACGTCTCCATATCAGTGAAATATTCTGGAGAGGGACGTTAAACAGTATACAATCAATCAAGTGAATCTTTTTAAGCTTCAGGAGGTTTCAGACGTAAATCTTTAATTTATCATAACAATTACTTTTGTTTTATGATAAACTGAGTATTACATTATTATTATTTTTTAAATCAAGTTCCCCCATGATCCCCAGAATCACGTCACAGTTTGATTCATTTTCAGTTCCTCATATGTTTAACTTTTTTTACAGTCAGTGATTAGCGTTTTCAATTACACTTTGGGCGGGTGGAGGGGGGATTTTTGCTTCAATAAAACATCCAATAGCAATGCAATATCCATGTGAATCCCCCCTCGATCTATCTGAGATGAGCTCTATATTTACATACTGCATCTGGCCAATAATGACGAAGAGCACACTGCTGGATGTAACCGTTTATCAGGTGGTTCTTATTCCTTCTTGGTATGTTAAACAACCTCCTATGTCTTAAGAAATCCATGTTTACGATTTCGTAATTTTTTATGTCAATCTCTTTTCTCCTCAAAAGTTTTTATTCTACGTCATATAGCTTAGTCTAACGCCCTATTTGGAAATACATTTAACCACCCTCAATTTTATTGAGTTTGAACTCTTTAACGACGTTAGATCCTGATATTTAAAGTCTTAAACTTTTTTGCCAACTATATTTTTAGTTTCTACATACATAGCTTTATTAAAATTCAAATCAAAAAATGGGGGTCAATATGCTTCTTTTAGCGCTACATTACATTTAATATGACCTTTCTGCACTGAAATGTGTGTTTTAATTAAAAATTACTTCTTCGACGTTTTCCCTCCAATATTTTTATCCAATTAAAGCATAAAACTAAATTCATGCGCGGATCTAGAGGGGGGTCGGGGTCCCCCTGGAATTTAGCAGGTTAAAAAATGTATATACTATAAGAAAAAAACAGTTACCATGGACCCCCCCCCTGGAGAACTCAGACACCCCCTGGTAAGCGCTAACATGTGTGAAGTGGGTAAGAAAAGTGAAAGATTTGAAGCAATAGAAGTCACCATTCCCCCCCCCCCCCCACGAAATAGGTTTTTGACGTATGCCCGATTTTCCTTTTTTTTTTTTTTTTTTTGCTTTTCAAGAAATTTCTGGGATAGGATTTTTTTTTGACTGAGGTGGACCCCCCCTGGAAAAAATTTCTGGATCCGCGCCTGAAATTAACTCTAAGTATGTTTTAAAAAAGACACTTAAAAATTGTGACTTAGAAAAAGTTTCAAATTGCTTCGCATAATCAATTATTTGACCTTTCTGCACTAATAAAATGTTATTTTTCTGGCATTGAAAATATAATAGGAAAGAAAATTATTTTAAAGTCTTAAACTTTTTCTGATTTTAAGCAAATAGGTCAAAGTTATCTTGAATATTTAGAAAAGAACATCAAAAGTTGGGGTATATGGTGTACATTTTTAGATATTACCAAAAAAGTGTAAATTTTACGTTAAAATTGGCTCATTTTTTCCCGGATTTTCAGAATATATTTACTATATTTGTCACACTTTGCTGGTAGAATTTAATAGGAAACAAGCAAATTCAAAGAATTTTGGTCCCCCGCATTCGGTATCTTTGTGGGCAAGATATCATTTTTAAGGTCAAGGTTAATAGGTCAAAGTTTTTGGTATCCCATGGAAAGTCTTGCCATAAAGAATACATATATTTAAAATATGAAAGTCCTAGTTTCTACCGTTCAAAAGTTGTGACCAAGGTCAACGTTTTTGAAAAGTAGTAAAAACTCTAAGGTCAAGGTCAAAGGGTCAACGTTCTTGGCATGCAATGAAAGGTCTTCTCACAAGGATTACATACGTGAAGTACGAAAGCCCTAGCCCTTACCGTTTAAAAGTTATGGTCAAGGTTAAAGTTTTTTCAGAAGTACGTAAATCTCCAAGGTCAATCCAAAGGTCAAAGTTGTTCATATCCAATGAAAGGTGTTGCCTCAAAGAATACATGTGTGAAATATGAAAGTCCTCGTATCTAGCGGTCAAAAGTCGTGACCAAGGTTATAATTCTTAAAAAGTAGTTCAACGTCAAGGTCAAAAGGTCAAAGTTTTTTGTATCCAATGAAAGGTCTTCTTACAAGAATTAAATATGTAAAGAATGAAAGCTGTAGCCCTTACCGTTCAAAAATTATGGTCAAGGATATAGTTAAATATATGTACGTAAATTTCCAAGGTCAAAAGGTCAAAGTTCTTGGTATTCATTGAAAGATCTTGTCACAAAGAATATATACCTGGTATGTGAAATATGAAAGTCCTAGTGCCTACCATTCAAAAGTTATGGCCAAAGTAAGTAAAAGTTTGGAATTTTTTAATAAAAGTAGTTGAAGCTCCAAGGTCAAGGTCAAAAGGTCAAATTTGGTGGTACTCAAAGAAAGGTCTTATCACAAGAAATACACATATGGTATATGAAAATTATAGCTCCACTAAATCAAAAGTTATGGGCCAGGTTAAAGTTTTTGTGACGGACGGACAGACTGACGGACCGACGGACAGACAAATGAGATTTAATGTCCCCTCGCTTTCGCGAAAGCGGGGGACAATAATTTAATAGATATTTCAGAACCAGCATAACATATTTCACTGCAAAAAACAGCTTTGTGTGCAACCAGCATGGAAAAATAGGCATCCAAAATTAGCAGTACTGTTATAGTTTAAATGGAAAAAAACTGACCATTTTCGTCTATAAAACCTTCCGCCACAAAATATAGTCCCTAGCTTAATTCTACTTGAATGGAATTTAGTCGCGGTTTTTTCATTGAATATAGTTTAATTTGCATTGTAGAATTCAGTTTTATTGTTAGAAACTAAAAATGATGCTAAATTTTATGAATAAAGGACCTACGCGAAATACGCTCAAAATATCAGGATCGAATGTCCTTAATCGCTTTAGGCCAGTTAACTTATAAATTTATTCGTGTTGGAAAGTGTGAAGTGTGGATAATACCCCCCCCCCCCTCTTTAATGAAAAAAAAAATATATAAGAGTGTATAATACCTGGAAAATATATAATTTACCCTTCAAACACATTTATATGTCGTTATAGATTGTACTTTTTCTCACGTTTAAAGAATGTGCCTATTCGGTATTATAAAAAATTTTATAATACCAAATAGGACCTTTCATTAAACGTGAAAAAAAGTTCATTTTGCTAGCATATAACGACATATACATGTGTTTGACAGGGAAATTGTATATTTTTGAGGTATTATACACTCTTACATTTCTTTTCATTAAAAAAAGGGGGGTATTATCCATACTTCAGGTGCCTGTGTGTTGTTTAACGCCACCTTGAGAATTTTCAAGTCATATGGAGACGCCACCACTTGCCGGCGGAAATAACAATACTTGTCCTATACTCGGCACTTAGAGCCATTTAGCAGTGAAGGATCTTTTTTGTGCTAGCACCTATTGCGGCGTCCCACTTTGGGATACGCACTAGCAACGTATAAGGATCGACTCTTTATTTGGCGACTCTACAGCAGACACTCTTACCAAGGGCGACCTCGGTAGATTGAAATGAAATTTGTAACTAATACCATATTTAACAACAGGTCAAGATCATGCAGATATCAATGAGATATGCCAAAAACACACATTTTTTAAAGTAACATATTCTTAAAAGAGGTAAATAATAACATAAAATTAGTATTGTGTGCCAGCCACTTTATATATTTAGATTTCTTGCAAATTTCTGTCGTTCCTTTATATTTTTCCTAATCTATCTCAACCTTTGTTTCCGATAACCAAAACCGAAGTTTCCGATAACAAACTGAATTATTCAACCGTATTTCCGATAACATACTGAAAGTTATAATTGGGCATTTTTTGTCCGTTAATAACATAGTTGCAAGATTCTGACGATGTCTTCTTGTGGACAATCATTAACGCTAGGTAAATATAAGGATTTTGAATACAAAAGCTATTTACAGCATTGCCAATTGGAGAAAAACTTGCAAAACATAACAGATTTGACTTTTTAAGCCTTCTCAAGGCTAACAAATGCTATTCTTATACGTATCGAGGCTTTATACTATATCCATATTTATTTCTTTTTACAAAAATAACCATGAACATTCTCTGTTTCTATTTTAATAGAGTTTATTTGAAATAATTTACTACCCTGTAAAAAATTGTGATCAACCGAGTGTCCGATAACAACCGAGTTGCCGATAACGCGTTGAGCAGTGTGGTGACACGGCAGGAAAAAGAGACTGGTTTACTCAACCGTGCCTGTTAAATAGACTTGAAGAATTGGGGCTCCATAAAGGATAAAAAAGTAGAGGTCACCTACAGGATAACTGAGTATTATACAAATAAATACATACATGTAGAGTAAATGTGACAATACCTCCTTCCTTTGAAGAAGTATGAAAATACTTTTGAACACACATTTACATGAATAAAATCAACCGTTTCTTTAATTCAGAATTCTATATACAAATCAAAGTCTACTGAGATAATCAGCACCCTGGTTATCTTTCCCTCTGATTGCAATAACCCTATACCTATAAGACTGAAGACTAAGCGCCCATCGCATCACTCTGGAGTTGATCACTTTAGTCTTGTTGAGATAAATCAAGGGTTGATGGTCTGTCTCAATCAGAAATTCTTGTCCATAAAGGTAACGCTGGAATTTGTTGATTGCCCAAACTATGGCCAGACATTCCTTTTCAATGGTTGAATACTTACATTCGCTCGGTTTCAGTTTACGGCTAGCGTATGCTACTGGAAGTTTCAACCCAATCTCATCGTCAAGCTGCAAAAGAACGGCACCAATACCACCATCTGACGCATCTGTCTGAAGAATGAATGGTTTAGCAAAGTCTGGAAGTTTCAAGATAGGTGAATGCATTAGCATTTGCTTAAGAGTATTAAAGGCGTTTTCCTGTGGTTTATCCCAAACTATTTTGTTAGGAGCGCCTTTCTTTGTGAGATCTGTAAGAGGCAAAGCAATTACAGAAAAATTTGGTACAAATTTCCTGTAAAAACTTACCAAACCAAGAAAAGATCTAAGCTGGCGTTTCGTCTCTGGTCTACTTGCGTCTTGAATAGTCTTTACCTTTTCAGGATGTGGTTTTAGTCTATCCTCACCTACAATGTGTCCAAGACATTCTAAACTGCTGTACCCTATTGAACATTTTGATGGTTTGGCTGTCAAATATGCATCTCGCAACTTACTGAAGAGTTCCTCGAGTATCTTCAGATGCTGGTCTAAATCAGGTGTGAATATGATAACACCGTCAATAAAATTATCAATGCTCTGCATACCACAAAGTAACTTACGCATAAGTCTTGAGAATGTCGCTGGAGCTGTTACTAATCCAAACGGCATAACTCGGAACTGAAACAAACCTTTGGATGTTTGAAAGGCTGTCTTTGGCTTTGAGGATGCAGTAAGTGGAACTTGCCAGTAACCTTTGGACAAATCTAGTTTTGAAAACACTTTGTGATTAGCAAATTTTGAGAAAATCTCTTCAGCGTTAGGCATTGGTTCAGCGTCAAATTGAGAACAAGAGTTAATAGCCCTAAAATCTACACAAAAGCGAAACGTATTGTCCTTTTTCTTAACAAGTACAATTGGTGAACAATAAGGACTGTCTGAGGGCTCAATCATGTTCAACGCAAGCATTTTCTCTACCTCTTTATCCACAGTATCTCTCATTGCAAATGGTACTGAGTACGACTTACTTCTGATTGGTTGATCTGAATTAGTTTTGATATCATGCTCAATCAAGTGAGTGCAACCTGGAACGTCAGAGAGAACATCTGAGAATTTATTCAAGAGTGAAATTACTTTCCTTCGGTCATTACCTGACAGTTCTGGATTAACATCGACGCTTTCTGGTCCTTCCGCATTCCCTGAACATGGAATATCATCTGTCTCTTCCTGTTCATCTGCCGTACAATCAATCACAGCGGAGCTGACAATTGCGTTGACCTCATGATCTAAGTCTTCTTGAGCAGTGTTCCTGTCAAGGTATTTCTTTAACATGTTGATATGAAATGTTTTCAACTTACCTCCCATGCTGATCTGATAATCTACCTTGTTTACCTTCTTTATTATGATAAAGGGGCCCTTCCACTGCAGTTATAATTTATTGGAATCTGTGGGTAAAAGAACCAAAACCTTATCACTTACTTTCAAATGTCTAGCTCTTGCTGATTTGTTGTAGTATTTTGTCTGTTTTTTAGCTGCCTTCTCCAGGTTTTCTCTCGCTAGTGCAGCTGTTGATTCTAGACGCTCTCTTAAGTCCAATACATACTCGTAAGTTGTTCTTACCTTAGGATCTTCGACATCTCTTGTCCACAGTTCTTTGAGGATACTTACCGGTCCCTTGACATGCCTTCCAAAAACTAACTCAAACGGGGAAAACCCTGAACTCTCCTGTGGGACTTCTCGGTACGCAAATAGAACTGGATTTATATATCTGTCCCAATCTCGGGGACAATCTGCAGAAACTCGTTTAAGCATTTGTTAGAGAGTATCATTAAATCTTTCGACCATTCCGTTCGTCATAGGATGATAAGGTGTTGTGATTATCTGCCTGACTGAAAGCAAACGACTTACCTCTCTCATGAGTGCTGATTTGAACTGACTACCCATGTCACTTAAGATTTCGTCAGGTATACCCATCCTTGAAAAGATCTCCAAGAGTCCCTCCGCAACTCTCTCAGTTTCTATTGATGCCAGAGGAATGGCTTCTGGATACCTAGATGCGAAATCAATTAAAGTGAGTATATACCTGTTTCCTTTATCTGTGACCGGATGGATTGGTCCAACAATATCTACTGCGACTCTTTTGAACACTTCGTCTATGAGAGTCATCTTCTGCAAAGGATGTCTGGTAACTCGGCCTTTGTGCACTGTTCTCTGACAAATATCGCACGGGTGACAGAAACGCTTAACATCAGACTGTATTCCGGGCCAATAAAATTCTGTAAGAATCCTAGAAGTTGTGCGACAAGTTGCTAAATGTCCTGACATAATGGATTCGTGCGCAAATTTCATTACAACCTCTTTAAATTTCTGTGGTACCACAAGTTGAATAAAAAACTTACCGTTTTCATCTGTTGATTGATACTTACTGTAGATTAATCCGTTTTTCAGAAACCAGCGTATTTTACCTCTCCGTTTCAGTACCTCCTGGTCTGCTGCTACCCATTGTCGAATCTTTCCAAGGGTTTCGTCTTTCTCCTGTGCGATCTTAATATCATCTGGTCTTATATTGTCCTTCACAATCTCTGGGACTTGAAGTTGAGGATATGGTTTCTGCTTTTTCTTGACTTGTTGTCGAGTCTCTACTGCATGTACTTCAGTCCACAGCGGATCTGGATCATCAGGCGATCTTACCTTATCGATGTTGCCGATGATGAGATCATAAATAGGGTTATCCATGCACCAAGCGTCAAAAGTTCCTGTAATATATGGCATATCGATAGAAATAGTAGCTACAGGTACCTTGACTGAAGATCCATCTGCTAGAATGCAGGTTTGAAACTTGTTTCTTATGAAATTATCCTCACCAACTTTGCTTTTTCTCACAACTATACCTGTACATCCCGTGTCTCTCAAAACTGTTACGGGCATACCTTCGGCATATCCAGCTGAAATAGGTAAGTTATTTTGCTTCTGATAGCAAGATGAAGAGACCTTAGTTGAAAAGTCACCTGCGTCAGAGTTTGTTACATTGCTTGTTGGTAAAGAAGAAACAAAACTTACATGTACCTTGGCCACGGTTTCATCTTTTGCAGTTTCCTCATTTATAGAATTCTCCGATTGCTTATGAGTAACTGAACTAACCTTTGGCTTGTTTCTGCATTCTGAAGCTATATGGCCTATATTATGACATACATAGCATCGTCTTTCTGATTTTGGAATAAATGCTGGCTTAGCTTGATATTTTCTCTCACCTTTACTACTTCTGTGACTGTCATGATCGTGTCGATCCTTCTTTTGTGGTCGGTAATCAATGCTTTTGTCGCTAGTGAATGTTACAGCATTAGCCAACCTTGCTTCCCGGTATTGATCTGCTAAACAAGCCATGTCTTGAATGGATTTTGGTATTCGCTCTTTTAGGAAAAGAGTTAAATCCCTATTACAAACATGCAAAAACTGATCTCTTAGAACCAAATCAAACAAAGCTTCAAAAGTTTCAGCAATGTTTGCCATTCTCAACCATCTTTGCAGATAATTAATAAGTCTCACAGAAAACTGAATGAAAGTCTCACCTTCTTCTGGCCTGGAAGATCTAAATTGTCGCTTAAATCCATCGTCAGTAAGGTCATAGCGCTTAAGTAAAGCTAATTTTAACTTATCGTAGTCAAGAGCTTCCTCTGAAGGTAATAGAGCATACACATCTAATGCCTTACCTTTAAGAAGTGCGCTGAGATTTGTAGCCCATGTTAACTTAGACCATTTCTGTGTTTCTGCGTATCTCTCGAATCTCCTAAGATAACTATCCATGTCATCTTTTCCATCTGCAAATGCTGGAATCTTTGGTCCTTTCATTTTTACACTAACCTCATCACTTGGATCACTAATCTTTAGTTTCCCTTTCTCCTGGAGTACTTCCATTTCAAATTGGTGGGAGATTTGTTGAAGTTTCAATTCTTTGTCATACTTCTTTTTCATTCGTTGATACTCTAATTCCTCTTTCTGTCTTTCTCTTTCTGCTCGTCTTTCTTCTCTTTCGATGTCCTGTTGGGTTCTTACAAATTCTCTCAAATCATCTTCCTTATAACCTAATGATACCCCATAGTCAATGAGTTCTTTCAACCTTTCAGCCATGATTAAAGGATACACAAAAGTCAAGAGTACAAAAGTAAAGATACAAACAAAATCAAACTTGGGTGAAACAACTCAAAATTTCCGAACATACCTAGAGTGGTATTCACCTGAGTCTGTGTCCAACATACATGCACTTGGGTACGCCAAACATGCACATATTTTATCTAATATACACATTTTACACTGAAACCACTTACTACTTACACAACACAGACACACAACTTACTGAAGTGACTTCTTATCAGTTTGGAAATTTTGGAGTTTCAGCAGTGATTGAACCTCTGGGTCCAGATTAACTCTCTACATAGCATATCTACAATACAAAAGTACAGCATATGATTTTTTTTTTTTAATACAAAAATTAAATTAAAGACAGATTGATAGGAAGAAGACAGGTAGAAATCAAATTGTGTTTTATTCTCAATTCAATTTGAAGTTTAATTTTCACAAAACAAATAATATTCTCTTTATGATATCAATAAGTTTTTTAGCTAGTGTTGTTCTGTGATTCTCCCCAGTCCTTGTTCCTATTTTGTTCTTGAACCAGATGACTGCTGCAGCTTTAACTTCGCTGAAGTTGGAGCCAAAGTGTCATCATCTGTCTCTCATCAGAAGTTTGGAGCTAGTTGCTAACAATAATGAAAAGAGACACAAACACAACTTTAAATTTAAGTAACAATTCAGAGGAAAAATCCAACGTTGAAAGGAATGTTGAAATAAGAAATGTAGTTGTTCAGCTGCTGTTGCCGGAACCAAATTATCGCTAACAATGTTGCTGGACAATGAATGATACAGTTGCTGCTTTTGTCATAGTTGTAGATGAGCCGTTGAATGAGATACACGAATGGATTAGCTCTCTATACAGAATCCGTTTTTCCTTTAGGAATCGTATCCCTGGAAGAATCCTATCCCACTTCTGACACCATTGTTGCCGGATGACCAAGCGTCTTATCCATTCTATTTGAATACTCAATAAAACACAAGTCCAAAAAGGTTTCAAATGTATATTCTGGTTTTAAAATTACAATGATTCACTGGAATCGTACACGTGGTGTTCCTCGTTGCGCACACTCCCCTCTCGGGTTTTGGGACCTCAGAAGCTGAGTGTCTGTATCTAATAAACTTTTGCTTAGGAAATATTGTTGAAATTATCTCAAATTTAACTGGCTAAGGATGGAATTCACACATTTACAAAATTATCAAAGACCCGTGCATGTTCTAGCGTGACACGGCAGGAAAAGAGGGTGATTTACTCAACCGTGCCTGTTAAATAGCCTCGAACAATTGAGGCTCCATAAAGGTTAAAATAGTAGAGGTCACCTACAGGATAACTGAGTATTATACAAATAAAATCATACATGTAGAGTAAATGTGACAGTAGGTCGCGGGTTTGCTGACGTCATTAAAACTGGGTACGCAATTTATATGATTTATATAACTTTCTTGTGCACATCTGATTATGACGTCACGGTGAGAAAGGGAAAATTTCAGTACATAATCTAGCTGTAACATTTGTTGAAATAATAGTTAAGTGTAACATATTCATAGAACATGCTGAAGTTATAAAAATAATAAAGGCTTATTTTGATTCGAGTGACCATCACTGAAAGTGTTAGAAGCGTTTCATTACGTATCATCAATCGCATCTTCTCGGGTCTATTCTGAGAGCACATGTACTTGTTTCGGAAATAAATTTTAACCCTTGTATCATGTATGATTTATAAATATTAAATACCGGTATTAAATGAGTATAATTTTAAAACAGGTTATCTAACTCCGAATTACACTCGATACCCCCTCCTCAGAAACGCACTCATTTTATTGTACACTTTCAGTGGAAATGCACTAAACAAACTGTTTATTAGCATTGTCTTCTACGATAATTTATCTACACAACCACATATGGCATGCATGTTTTGTTTTTTATTTATCTCCGTAAACAGCGTCAAAACTTTGAAGGTCGAACTCAATTATGAAACGGTATGTGCTAATCTCAGACTAATGTATATAAAGGTTGATCACAAATTAAAAACTGCTAAGGCACAGGTCTCCGGGGTAATCTTAATGAAACATAAACTAAATTATATACCGGGTATATTATATATACATTTTTTGAGCGGCATTGACCTCTTGTAAATAACCACAGGCACGTAGGATATGACCCCCTCCCTCCTTTCCATTTTTTACTTCCTAACGCCAGGGATGAGTAAACTTTTTCCATTTTTTTTAATTTTTACTCCACCCTATATGTGCACGTTGATTTAAGGTAGTTCTATACTCGGCACTAAATGGGCTCAATCTTTAAAAATCTGCTTTTATAAGATAGACATACATCCCAGCAATGGATAGACACAAGAAAAATTATATGTCAACATGTTCACTTTTCCGCTATAGCCTATCAAGTATATACCCCGAAATGTAAAATACTGAAATTTTACCTATCTTAGATTTTGTTGTATATAAATTAATTTAAGTCTACATATTCAACTTTAATACCCAAAATAGAGTAGAAACATGTTATTAAACAATAAAATATCATTGTTTTGCATGAATTATTATAAATAGATGAACTTTGTTAGGCTATTGTATCAAAATCTGATGTGAGAAGATATGCTTCCCAGGACAATCTTGGTCATTTAAAAAAAATTATGGACTCAAACTTCGTAAATTTGCATTATTTTTACTAAATTATATTTAAGAAAAATAATAAGCTTAAAAAATTATATGTTGACGCATTAATTTTCGTGGTATGAGGTCTACACTTAAGGTACCCCCCTACTTTCTTTCTTCCAGAAGTCATGAATTGTCACATATTTCTGTAATACTGTTAATGTTTGAGTGTATACTTGTATTTACAAGCTTGTGCATTATTTAAAACAATAATCATACACACCCAAAACCTATTGTCCCTAAAATTTATCTTATTTTACTCGAAAAATAAAACACACTTGTCTTTAAATTGCAGACGATGAAAATGAAAGTAATTCACTGATTCTCAGAAACTGGATGATTTTGTCACAGAAAGTAACAAAGTATGCTGCAAGTGAATCAACTTTTGTCAAATACTTATTCAAAAGATAATTTTGCATTGGGGTTCGTGGGTAAGCAGGTTGGGGGAGGGGGTATGTGTTTTATGCAATTATTATTATCTAAAGTAAATTTTGTAATGTTTGATTAGTAAAATTAATAAGTTTTCAAATCGTAGTCATTACTTTTCTTCCGAATTATCACTATAAGCTTCAATTTGGCCACCGACAACAGTTGCCTCGATAGTTTGATACAGTCATGTTCTGATGTAGCATGTCTATGGTCCGTGTTTTCGACGCTGCATATCAAACATGCATCATTCACAGAAATATTGTTTTATTACCTAATTATTTCTGTCAACCGAAAGTTGTTCCCAGCCTTTTCTTTTTAATTAATTTATCCTTAAACTGTACAATATGTGTTTGTTGACGCGACCGACTTCGAGCAAAATCGTTACCGGATATTTAAAATGCTAAGTAAAAGTCAAACCAATATAGTATAGTATTTTCTACCTGTATCTACATATTAGCTGTGATGGCGGAATACACAGGGAAAACACTATGAGATAAAATCCGCTCTTTATTGCGTTAGTGGTCGCCAATAATATGTAACAATTACACAAACTTACAGAGGACAATATAACACGTCTGGTCGGGTCGACGATCAGCATGGAAGAGAGTGACGATTACGTCACAGCCCGCATCACTGCCGGCCACGTGATCGGAGGCTGCTAGGGAATTCGTCCCTAGCGCCCCTAGGACCACTACATTCCTCCCCATTTTGTAAGAGGGCGTCCCAGCCCGTAAAGTAATTACAATGGGACAAACTATAATATACAAATAATAAAAATTAACTCCTAGCAGGGCCTATCTTACATACATACACATGCATTCACACAATAATAAACATTAAACATTACTGTCTCTATAATAATAAAAATCACAATTAACAGTTCATATCACACAGTCACTCATCATCCGCGTCGTCTCGGAACACCACGAGGTCCATCGTTGTAAACATCTACCAAGTGGTCCAACGTTGATACATCTGGATAGGCTCTGCTCGGTACATCTAAAGGCGACATCTAAAGTGCGGCATAAGTCATCAGGACTATCTGCTCCCAATTCAGGTAAGTTCAGGTAAGTACATCCGAGTTACCAGTCTCGGTCACGGCATACTGGTTCAAAACGGTCCCCTCAACTGAGGTCCAAAGAACACTCTGAAGTTCCTAAAAACTAGGCCCGCCAGCAAAGCGACATCCTGTCCCCTCGCTGCGGCAACTCTCCTGTACACCTCCCTGATGTGTCTGGGACCCATCGGTGCTTCAACCCCACAAGGAAATTCAGGACTGTCCGACTCGACCAGCAGTCGGTCCATAGGAATAGCTCTAACTCCCGACAACTGGGTCGCGGACATCTCCGCGATCCGACCTCCAACTCCAAAGAAAACGGGTCGGCCAGACTCCACCCAGAGTCTCACCTGCTCCGGTCCACCTGTGAAGTCACGGACAAAGATAGGTACCAGGATTGGAACAAACATCCCGTCCAACAGTGTAAGGCAATCTTGGGTAGGGACGCGGCCCAAAGGGTCGTCCGCGTTCCCCCTCAAAACCAGTATCATCGCTGTACTGAACGACGCCTGGCGGAAGAACTCCGCCAGCACAAACCTCTGACACCTCTGGGTAGACGGACCGGAATAATCCAATCCTATTTCCCCTAGCACAAAGTTCCTATTTCTACACACTCCCACAATGCGGGCTACATCTGCTTGTGTAATCAAGTCCGCCAACCCAGGGGAAATCCCCTGAGCTACGACCCAATGCGGATTACCAACCTCCGAGAAAGGTTCCTCTCGGAAACCATATGCTACATATCACTTCCTAAGCGGAGATTCCGCTCTCGAAGACAAACTCATCAATCTTCTTAGACATCACTAACGAACCTACAAAGACATGTAAGTTTATCAAACCAATGCCTAACTACTAACTAATTCATGTACAAGTCTACCTAAACCGGATCTTAACCTACTAAAACTTGCACATGCTTCCGCACCCCTGCGGAAACCTTACTAACTAACTAACCAGTGTCGACTATGACCGGACTACATTCGGGGCAGATATACTGAGGTACAGATTTAGCATAATCCTCACTTATACCCACACACCCTGGGTGAAACCAGTCCCGACAATTGTCGCACTGCACCATCATTCCCTTGGGATTAGATTGTAAACAAACATAATACTTCTTAGCTCTAGTTCCCTTAGTGGCTCTAGGTCTCTTGGGCGATTGGGGTTGTTTATTCTGGTCTAATCTTTCCCTAACCCGTTTACGAGTACCCATATATGGACCTACTGACTCCGCTGGTTTGGGGCTAACTATTGAGTGACCCCCACTCCCCGGGCTCTCAGGACTTAATCCTGACTCTGTGGACCCCAGCGGTGTAACCACGTTATGTATATGGGAACTATCCCCATCTCGGGCTACTGACTGTCCGGGCAACCTATTTTTGTAGTTTATTAACCATTTAGGGAGTTGCCTGGACTCGCACCTTTTAAGCTTGTCATGGTGCATAACCTTGACCTCGCGCCGAGATTTTACAACAAATATTGTGTCTGACTTGGTTTCTATTATTATCCCAGGACCCCTCCATACTGACTCTACCTTTTTTCCCGCATTGCGGCGCCAGTAAACCAAATCTCCGACCTTGAACTTACTGGTACGGACCTTAATGTCATGCGACCTTTTCATTGCCTTTTGCGCGACTTTTAGTTTTCCGCGGGCAATATCGTGCGCTCTCTGAACATTGTCTTCTAGATCACGTACATACTTGTCCACCTCACCCTCCTCCCCATTTTGAAAAGACGTGGAAGGCGGTGGGGCGAACATCAAGGTTGCTGGGATATTTACTTGATCGGCAGGGACTGCTTTCCCTACCTTAGTTCCCTTCTCAACAATATGACTTTGGTCTGTCATATTTAAAATGCACAGCTTGGCTTTGTTACCTGCGGTATTGTATGTCCGCGAAGCTACTATACCAGGCGGAAATATGCTGGCTGGCTCCAACATAAACTCTGGCATATCGGAACTGTGGGTACTCTCGATGATCTGAGCAGTGTGCGGGGGAATCCGCACTCTGCGGGCTGAAACCGCATCGAGTACTGGTACTGACTCATCAACACTCATAACAAATATAGTGTCGATGCCTTTAACCCTTAAAGTTCCGGCTTCACAAGAAATCTCTACACCATGCTTACGCAGGAAATCTATGCCTAGGAGCATCTCGTCCTGCAGAGAACCAACATAGATCGGGTGTACAAAGTCATAATCCCCGATGCGTATATTAAGACAACCGAGGTACTGAGCGGTCATACCAGCTCCCTCGCCAGCCAACCTAACATTAGTGTTACTCAAAACTTCGGGCTGCGGCCTCAAAGACTTATAAACGTCACTAGATATTATTGATATGTCGGCTGCGGTATCGATTGTCGCTCGGACCTGTTGGCCTCCAAGCTGTATCGGAATCCGCCAAGCTCCCGAACCAGTGACTTGACTACCGGACCTGACTGACGGGATAACGTAGGTCGCGTTTACATTTGGCTCAGTGAACTTGACTTTAGTCTCATGTTTCGGTGCGCGATATCTATCCTCGTCCTCGCTATTTACTGACTTAAGGCAAGGCTTAGGGGACCCCGATCTACGCCGTCGCTGGCGGATCGGGCAATCGCGTAAGAAGTGTCCTGGCTCCTGACACTCAAAGCACACAATGGGCTTCGTCGCACTAGAGCGGCCCCTACTCGGTGACGGATCCCTCGAGGATCCTCGCTCTACACCATGCTTACGCAGGAAATCTATGCCTAGGAGCATCTCGTCCTGCAGAGAACCAACATAGATCGGGTGTACAAAGTCATAATCCCCGATGCGTATATTAAGACAACCGAGGTACTGAGCGGTCATACCAGCTCCCTCGCCAGCCAACCTAACATTAGTGTTACTCAAAACTTCGGGCTGCGGCCTCAAAGACTTATAAACGTCACTAGATATTATTGATATGTCGGCTGCGGTATCGATTGTCGCTCGGACCTGTTGGCCTCCAAGCTGTATCGGAATCCGCCAAGCTCCCGAACCAGTGACTTGACTACCGGACCTGACTGACGGGATAACGTAGGTCGCGTTTACATTTGGCTCAGTGAACTTGACTTTAGTCTCATGTTTCGGTGCGCGATATCTATCCTCGTCCTCGCTATTTACTGACTTAAGGCAAGGCTTAGGGGACCCCGATCTACGCCGTCGCTGGCGGATCGGGCAATCGCGTAAGAAGTGTCCTGGCTCCTGACACTCAAAGCACACAATGGGCTTCGTCGCACTAGAGCGGCCCCTACTCGGTGACGGATCCCTCGAGGATCCTCGCTCGGGACTTGATCTTCGGGTGCGGTCCTCCGAGTCACTGGAGCAATGACCCTTACCTGCATCCCAATCCGGTGACTCGGAGCGGTCCCTATTAGCGCGGCGATCAGAACGGTCTCTGCTGGCACGGCGAGGACGGTCCTCGCTGGCACGATGAAGACGGGTTCTGCTGGCACGATCTGAGGAACGGTCCTCGCTGGCACGATAAGGACGGTCCCTGCTGGCACGATAAGGACGGTCCCTGCTGGCACGATTAGTACGGTCCCGCGACTCCGAGCGTTCTGTGCGTGCCACCAAAAAGTCTTGGCTCTCAGAGTCTGACCGGGCGCGATAAAAACTTGAACCTGGCGACTGACTCCGGTCCCTCTAAAGCGATCGTACTGCCCTCGGACGGCGGGCTAAAGCTCTACGGCTAAGTTGATACGTTTTTACGCGTTTAATTGCCTCCTCGAGAGTTCCCGGGGGATTATTGATCAACTGTTGCCCCGCCTCGCCATCATTACACCCAAGAGCAAAACGGACAATAATTTGCTCCTGGAAAACCTCTGGCGAGGTGCCGCCACCGAACGCTTTCTGGGCGGTGTCCATCACCCTATCTCCCCATTGCTCAATAGCTTCGTCCGCCCGCTGGCTGATCGAGTTAAACTCCAGCTGTGAGGCGGCTCTAAGAGAAGTCTTACCGAATCGCTCCTCCATCCGGAGAACGACCTCACGGAAACTTAATAGCGCGCCTCGTCGCCTGAGGATGTCAAAATACTTCAGGGCTGCCCCCTCTAACGTGAGACTGAGGGCAAACAGAGAGTCGGGGTCGCTCCATTGATGGTACTCGGCAATGGTAGAAAACTTCGAGTAAAACGGACCCCATTCTACGTCCCCGTTATATCTAACCCCTTTAACCTCTGCTGGAATATTTCGACTAATACAGCTACGGGTACCCGCGGGAAGGCAACAGGCTCTGGTATGCGGTGGTCATCAGGGAATGTCCCTGTCCTGCAGTATGCGGACCCCCCTGACTGGGCATAAACGACGGACTACCCCCTAATGCTACTGACTCCCCAACCAACCTACCATAGTGGCCAGCGCCCTGACCACTCGAGTTAGCAACACTAGGATGCGCAGACGCTACGGGCATTGTCGCGGAAGTACCCACTCGGGTGCACCATGCAACCTGACCCGGAACCGGTGGGCCCGTGCTGGGAAGCACTGGGTAATCGGTCCCCCCTGATGCGAAAGAACCCAGAGTTATAGTACTCGGCAACCCCGAGACTAAACTGTCATTGCCAAGTGAGGATAGGGACTGACCTTGATACATGTGTACACTAGGACCCCCCACAGAGACAGGCATATACCCCCCGCTATGTGCGGTCACTACAGGATTACTAATAGGCACCTGCTGTCCGGGTAGTGCGCTAGGGACCCAAGGACTCCCTTGGCTACTAGTCACTACAGAGCTGCTAACAGATATCTTATGTCCGGGTAGTGCGCTAGGGACCCAAGGACTTCCCTGGCTACTAGTCACTACTGGCTGACTGACCCTATTATCCTGCGTGGGTGGGGGTGACTGGGGCTGGCTGGTCTTCATCAACCCAGCCAACATTTGAGTAATGTTACCCAACTGGTCCCCCATACTTGTCTCCATGGACCCAACCTGTGTTGACACACCTGTAACACTGTTCCAAAGGGCGTCTATCTCGGACCCCATAGTCCTCAGCTGTTTTGACACATTGGCCCCCAGGGTATCTATGTCCCCTCTCAGGGCCCCCATATCCCGACCCAGGGTATCCACCCTCTTATTCACAGTGTCCATTTCCCCCTGGATCCGGTCTACCGCTCCCTCCAGTATGTGCTGACGTTCCTGGAGGAGGGAATGAAAAGCGGACCATCCGGGTGTTTCCCCTGGACCCTCCGAGATAGCTCCCTGTGTAAGTGACATGTCCCCCTCCCCATACTGAGTGACATTATCCGGGGCACTCCCCCCCCTGGGGCACAGGTGTACTCGCCACACCCGGGACAAACTTCACACTCTTGGCAGGCGGGACTTTCCCTGGGCTACACTCTAACGGAACACCTAATAGACCACTCCGGTCATCCCCTACCGAACGAGCGTACCAACCCCCCTCGGGTCTCAAAGCCCCCCTACCAAGACCGAACGAGCTAACCTCCCGGTCCATAACACCGGTCCTCAGATCACACAAAAATGTACAAACTTTATTAAAAATACATAGAAACCTCTCGCGGCTAATCCGCTAAGAGTAAATAAAACAATAAACTAAAAACACAAAGACTTAAACCCTATACAGTTACATATTAAAAATCAAAGTTGCAAAAATCCAAGATGGCGACGGCACTAACACACGTGGCTAGGCCGGCACCCCGCTGCCCAGACAATAAACCCTGGAACGCAGCGCCAATATAGTTTTTTCTAACCTGTATCTACATATTAGCTGTGATGGCGGAATACACAGGGAAAACACTATGAGATAAAATCCGCTCTTTATTGCGTTAGTGGTCGCCATTAATATCACATTTACACAAACTTACAGAGTACAATATTACACGTCTGGTCAGGTCGACGATCAGCATGGAAGAGAGTGACGATTACGTCACAGCCCGCATCACTGCCGGCCACGTGATCGGAGGCTGCTAGGGAATTCGTCCCTAGCGCCCCTAGGACCACTACAATAGTTAAAAACTCTCATCTCGGAAAAAGGACGCGCGGTTCCGGTTTTACTATTCGTAAATGACGTAGTGCGAGTATAGAACTACTTTAATCGAAATATTTACTAATCGGAAGCAAATAAAGAATTATATAAATGGAAATCTGAAAAGGAAAAAGAGTGTTTTTCAAATTTATCAATGTCTGCATATTCCATGATTCTCTACGCTTTAGATAGTGATTATGCAAGTGAAGATGGTGAGGCAGACGTCGAGAATAAAAACAAATTGCAAGCTGTCTCTTTTGACTATCAGTCGAAAACGAAAAACATGGTATTTAAAAACAGCATAAAGAGATAAAAGGGTAACATTATTAATAACATGCGATACGTATTAAACATGTTAAAATCCAAAATAGGGAAACCCCCAGAAAAACATAAAGGGGGGGGGGGGGGTCGATACTCCAATTGCCTGTGTAAGTAATAGCACGCGTTGTTGCTAGTTACATGTAGATATTTTATAAATAAAATTAATGTTTATATTATCGTCCCATTTACCCCTCTAAATTCCTTTTAAGTACGTATTTTTTCTATCCTTATACGTATATTAAAGCATAAAATAAAATCAAATTAAGATTTATTTTAGCTAGGCCTATTTGCTGCCTCTTTGTAAACAAAAACATTTTCAATATAAACACTGAATGCATTAATACTCATACTCGGGAAGGGGGGTTTTGGCGGAAATTGATTCAGAAGAAGTTATTGGTATTTGGCAGAAATTGATTCAGAAGAAGTTATTGTTGATTTGATACCCTTGCTGAATTTTCTAACGAAAAAGGATGTATACAAAGCGTACGTAACAACATATTTCGGGTTTGAGTGTTGGGGATGTTAGTAGTCCTTGACTTCTAAATTATCTTCAAACCTACGACTTTTCAAACAAACTTAGATCACAGATCTGCGATTTCAATAGAGATGGAGAGTCTGCCTTTTCCAAGGGGGGGGGGGATACAAGGTCACTTTTATTTTCCAAATTCCGGCGAGAATCCGCGCATGGACGAGACGGTAGAAAGAAACGGTAGAAATAAACATAAAGAAAATAAAAAAAACCTAAAGGACTGATTGTTGGTTTACGCCGTTTACGTGAATTTTCACTAAAATTAGACATAATAAGCTGAAAGGAAAAAATGTCTAATAGTTATTTTATTGAATTATTAATATGATACTGGTCATTTGAAAGCAGATATTCATGAATTTCCTTTTTCTTAAAATCCGTATAATTTTTTTGTGCTCTGCATACCGGGTCGATATTCACGACGTCAAGCGTGATGTCGCGATATTTTATGACGTTTTTCTTAAAAATGCTACATTTTTCAATATAAAAGCAATTATCTACAATTTAATTACGAAAAAATGAACCCAAAGACATATAATTTTTTTTACATAGATTTATATCAAATCAATTCTACTTTTAAATACCAAAGGATAAACAAATTCGTCTGCACGATTTAAAATTTATCAATATTTTTTAAATCAAAATCTTGCCTGAAAACAAGCCAAAAACCACGTTTTCCCTATACAATTCAATAGAATATCCTTGAAAATGTAACTTCCACAATGGCATCTTTGGAATTCAATTACATAAAAACGGTGCAGACGAATTTTATGAAATTTTCAGAGAATGGAAATCAAAGGTAGAGAAATCATATAGGTAATTTTCATGGTATGTTTTCGAACACTTTTAAAGCCCTGTAAACCCGCGACCTACGTTAAATCTGATAACACTACTGCAGTCTCCATATATTAATTTCATAGGTGAAATGACTTTTCTGAAACCCTTGATTCAGTTGCAATTCAAATTTCGAACTGGTATTTAGACAAAAATATCATTATTTCAGCTAAACCTATTCCAGGAGTGGAAAATGTAAAATCTAATTTTCTTTCCAGACAATTCTCAGATTCTAAAGAAATAATGTAATAAACTTATATTTTTATTTGACTTTGTCATCATTTTTCTTTCCTGACATTGATTTGTTTGCTTCAAGACTTTATTGAACAGTTAAGCAATATCATTTGATCATCTTGTACTTGATCCAGAAGCTGCTGATACTGATGCTTTTTCTCTGAATTGGACCAATTTAAACCCTATATGTTTTTCTCTCTTCAGATTTATAGGGAGAATTGTAAATAAAATAATGGATACGGCTAACTGGACCTCTGCAAATACTTTTCATGCGCATTATTTAAAAAAAATTCTGTACAGAATTCCTTTGCGAAAAGTGTGTTGGACATTAATATGAATAGGCAATGATTCATGTAAAGTTTTTCGGATATAAATTTCGTGTAAATAAATGGCTGATATCTTTCGATTTGATTGAACGTTCAACGTGTTTATTAATTTTTTTTTCTTGTTGTGTTGTGTTGAATAGGCTATATCATACCCTTGTAGAGCCAAAAAACTATATGTAATAGAAACGTCCCTCATCCAAGCATACCTTTTGGGATGTGAAGGATGCATTCTATGTAATGAGCCTAAGGTTGAAGAATGTATCATATACCCATCCATTTTTAATAGACTGTTCATGTTTTGTTTTTCCCAACCCCTTCTGTTGTGGGTTGTCACAAATTCTGTAAATTATTATATTCACACGTGGACAGTCACTTTTATGTGGGTGGGGTTCCCAGTGTTGATACATGTCACACTATTTAAAGTCTGTGAATTAAGATCTTCTCAGTTATGTTTCGCTACACAAGGAAACAAATGCTCTATGATATCCTCTTGAGCCTCAGGCTCATTATATATTTAGGATCTCCCATGGTTTGTGGTTTGATATGATTTTTATCCAACGAGTTGTGTGTTTTCTATCCCCGAGCCTTAGCGAGGGGATAGAAAACACACAACGAGTTGGATAAAAATCATATCAAATCACAAACCATGGGAGATTCTTTTTATCACATATTTTTGTTCACTATAAATGTGTATTTTGTCGTTATTTCTAATTCAAAGTTCCTTTTCGGTTACTTCAGACCAAATAACGTCATAAATAAAATTTCGCTGTATGAAATAGTTCGTAAAAATATAAAAGAAAGAACATATTTCAGCGCTTATTTTTTTAGTTCATGAATGAAATCCTGTTAAAATACATCAAATAAAGTGAAATTTGACAATTTAAGTCATTCTCTCCATCATACACATGTATTTGTTTATTTACATCACGTCACGCGGCGTAGGGATACATAGTGTTGATACGAAAACGATATCACATGAGCTATATCAACGGGATAAAGGGGAAAATATGTGATAATTAATATTATTATATTTTTAGGTGGAATTGATTAAAAATTACAAATGAAAATATAGAAACCTGATGAATATTTTAAATTACAAAAAGGTTTATCTTGCAAAATAATGGAGAAAAGGACAGCATTTTGTAGAATTTCGTGTTCAAATTAGGCATTACTGCATGTTGTTTCTATAACGTATCTCACTTCATGTTACGTCGAAGTCTCCCCCATGTTTCACAATTATCAATTTCAGATACATCGTGTGACCAAAATTGTAAAGTAATAAAATTTCCATAATTGTTTTATTAAGACTTATTTATAAATAAATTCCACGAACCTTTGGATCAACCGTCGTATATTCATTTTTGTTAAAATCTTGTCCACTGAGTCTCAATGATTGATCTTAAGATTTTTTTTTACTGGAGTTGGACTTTACGAGAGTTATTTCTCTTTGCCCGCTTTTCATGTCAACCTGAGTCTCATGAATCTTTAGGTTTTAGGACAGATGATACAAACAATTTTTTTCTTTGGAATAGATTTAATATCATGTAACAAGATTAGAAAAGTGGATAATGCATAGCGTTTTTTCTCCTAATAACTCAAAAATGAAATAGACTTGGAAAATATTACTAATAATTCAATAAAAAAAACAACTATAGACAAAGCATACTCAGGTGAATTTTATGTGGAAATACAAAATGACAAAAATCATCAATAAACCAACTACTGATTTTTACGATTTTGCTTTTCGTAATAAAATTCACCGTGCTTGGTATATTTTTCTTTAGTTTAAATC